>NW_028233998.1:282500-362500 GCF_037954325.1 Fistularia commersonii
TGCCTTTCTCCCTTAGAAGAGATTGAAAAGCATTTCCTGTGTATTCAGTCCCGTTGTCTGACCTGATACATTTGACACGACCATACGCTGCGCTGTCAGCAAGGAACTTCTCTGTTGCTAATGTAGCTTCACTCTTGTATTT
Source organism: Fistularia commersonii (assembly GCF_037954325.1). NCBI lineage: Eukaryota > Metazoa > Chordata > Actinopteri > Syngnathiformes > Fistulariidae > Fistularia > Fistularia commersonii. The sequence continues at coordinate 282,643 of NW_028233998.1, forward strand.
GAGAAAATATACAAATACTGCCCCTGAATAATCATCTGTGAATGAAATGACATACTTATGCCCTTCTTGACCAGCTGGTTCAATCGGGCCTGATAAGTCAGTGTGTACCATTTTTAGGGGTGCATCAGCTTTTGCATCAGCTTGCCTGTTTCTGCTATTTGTGAATTTTCCCTCCGTGCATACGTTACAGTCTACGTTACAGTCTACCTTGGTCTGACCTGTAATCTTCATACCCTCGACTAAGTTTGGTCATTTTAATACATCTTTTACATTGCAGTGTCCCATAATCTCATGCCATGTTTTGACATCACAAGTTAAGTTTACTCTATCTCTGGACATCATGTCATTTACTGTATCATCATAAAGTTGTTGATAATTTACCGTTCTTATGTAGTAGAGTCTGTCACATTCCTCAATGCTGAAAATTTTTCCTTCTTTGGTTATGAGTCTGTTCTCTCCTTCTTTGAATATCACGCTGGCTCCATCAGCTGTGGCTGCCTTCACCGATATGAAGTCCTGAGGATATGATGGGATGAATAAGGCTCCCCTTAAGGTTACCAGGACAGGTTTTCCTTCAATGTCCTGGAGTAACACTTCTGCATCACCTCTTTTTAGTGCCACTTTGTTTCTTCTGGTCCCGTCTGCTAGCTCCATGTAATGTTTGTTTGGGTTGAAAAACTCATCAAATCTTATGAATTTGTCTTCTTGTGTTATGATGTGTGATGTAGCGCCACAGTCTACCATCAGTCCATTTTTTCTGATATTTTCCGGAGGGACTTTTTGACTGACCTTGAATACAAAAGTTTGCTCATCTTCCTTATCTTTGTCTTGGATGTCTGTGTTTTGTTTGACCGAGTCTTCTTTGGGCTTGGATTTTCTTCTGCATGTCTCATCGGTGTGGGTTGTGCTTCTGTGATAGCTGCACCATTTTGGCCCTGATTTTTGGTGACAAGCTTTTGCCATATGGCCACGGTTTCCACATCCATAGCAGATCACCGTTGACATGTCCACTTTCATGACATTGTCTGATTTGGTTTTGCTGTCAAACTTTTCAGTCTCTTCATAACTTCTTAGTTTACTCTTGAACTGAATAAACGTCATTTCTTCACTGCTCTGAGTTACGTGAATGACGAAGGGCTTGTACGGTTCTGGAAGCCCTTTCATAACCATAGCGATCATCAGCTCATCACTTATCACCTGTTTTGTGTTTCTCAGAGCGGTGACTGCCTTTTCTGCTCTGATAATGTAATCTGTTATTGTTTCGTCGGGTTCCTTCTTGAGTGAGCATAGTTCGCTGTACAGGGAAATAATTCTGGGCTTACCCTGGCTGGCGTAATGATCCCGTAATATTTTCAAAGCTTTTCGACCGTCATCTGCGGCTTCCCTCATTACCAATGATAGACTTTTATCATCGAGGAACTGGATAAGCTCAGCGTAGCATTCTGCATTTTTATCTGGGTCGGGCTCAACAGTTGAAAGTATTGTCTCTTTCAAACCTTCGAGTCGCATGTGTCCCAGAAACTTTACTTCCCAAAGCTCGTAGTTGTTTTCGTCTCCATCGAAAACCAAACGTTGCCATCTTCCTCCTTTTGTTCGTTGCCTGGGCCCATAACCTGTTGCGTTTAAGTTTGCAGCTTCTTCGTTTTCCATGTTTCGGAAGGAATTCACAAGTTTGCCTTGTTTGAATCGTCTTTTATTTTCTTCTTCACAGCTCCGGGAATCAACATCGGTTAGCCATGGGACATGTACAGTACAGAGTGAGGGAAAAATTCCCGCCAGCACCGCTATACCAAAAAAAGAACACTGACGTAGAAGTTAACGTCAAGTTAGCTGAACAGTCGCGAAAAACTAAAACAAGTCCCAAACCTTGTCATAAAGTGCCATACATTTCCTGAGAGTAGATACAAATAAAACATATGTATACTAGAATGTAAACTCAAATAAAACTAATGAGATCACCTATCTCAACAGTCCTTATGTCCTTTGCTTCCTCATGCCTGGTTGTTTCATTGACATTCAGTTCTACCTTGCCATGTTTATTTGTACATTTGTATATTTGTGTGTACTATTTATGTTCAATTAAAAAAAAAAAAAAAAAGAATGAGAGGCTGAGAAAATCTCCATGTCTCTCTCTCTCCCCCCCTTAATGCCCCCCCCCCCTCTTCCTCACGGCGGCCGACGCAATGTGATTCTCGCCGTTGCTGTGGAAGTAGGGTAAAGGATTCCCCGCGTCGGTGCGAGCGATGCGTTTCAAGGCGTATTGCATGTGTGTATGGAGGGGCGGGGTCTACAGGATACCGCAGGCCGGCAATGGTGCACCTTCTGCGGACATCGATCACCGAAACGTCGGCGTGGAGCTCCCGGAGCAGCCGGCGTGTACATGTGAATGAATGGAGGAGCTAATGTGTGTGTGGTGGTGGGGGTGGGGGGGGGGTGGGGGGGGGGGGCGTTTCGGCTCGACGGGAAAGAAACCAAATGTGTCACAAATGCAAAAGTTTGGTGCTGTGTGCTATGCATACAAGCACAACAAAAAGAAACTTGACTCAAGAGGTGAGAAGGGAGTTTTCATTGGATATGACAAAAATAGTCCAGCTTATTTTGTATATTATCCAAATAGTGAAAGAGTACTAAAACAGACTGCTAAAATTTGTGTCGAACCCATCTCCAGAGCAACAAACCCAGACAGAGATGAGCTCAGACCAGGATGATGATGATAATGATGATGATGATGATGATGATGATGATGATGATGATGATGATGATGATGATGATGATGATGATGATGATGATGATCAGTTAGACATTTAAAGAGGCAAGGAGTTCCCTCAATGCTGACAAGTGGATGAAATCTATGGACGAAGAGATGGAGTAATTGAGAGAGAAGAACACTTTTACCCTAACACAGCTACCCCAAGGCAAGTGTGCAGTGGGGGTGGGGGTGGGGGGTGGGGGGCGTATGCGCTAAAAAGAAATGAAGATGGCACAAACAAATATAAAGCTCGGTATGTTGCTAAGGGCTACAGTCAAAAGTATGGCACGGATTTCGAGGAAACATTTTCTCCAACAGCACATATGACAAGTGTGAGGGTGTTTATGCAGAAATCAGTTCCGGAAAATTTGTTCTTACACCAAATGGATGTAAAGACAGCCTATCTTCATGCACCCATAGATTGTGAGCTCTGTGTAGAACAACCAGAAGGGTATGAAGTGACAAATAAAAAACAGAAGCTGGTGTGTAAACTTAAAAAGTCACTATACGTCCCTGAACAAGCCGGTCGTCATTGGGATCTGATGCTCCATTCTTACTTGATTGACAATGACTTTATTCAGAATGAAGCAGATCATTGTGTTTATGTCAAAGAAAACCAAAATGACAAGGTCATCATCATAATATGGGTAGATGATTTAATCATAGCTGCGAGTGATGAGGAAGTAATGAAAGAGGTGAAAATCATGCTTACAGCTAGATTTAAAATGAAGGACATGGGCAAAGTGATCAAAATCAATACCCAGAAAATATGTCAGTCAGAAGAGTGTGTTAAGATGTCACAAAGAAAATATGTGGAAAGGTAGCCCTACAGTATTGTCCAACACAAGAGATGCCGGCACATGTTATGACAAAGCCTGCATCACAGTTTAAGTTGTTGAATTTTTCAAAGTTGTTGTTTGTTGTTTGGGTCATGAGTATTTTATTTTGATGTAAATGGGCAAAGATACCAATAATATGAGAGCAAGTGGGGGCGTTGTTAACTGAGAAATATGCTCTCAATTATTTTCCGTTTTATTTCCAAGGGCCAGTCTCAGCTTCCGGTCAACAGGATCCCGCAGACCGGCCAAGGTGCACCTTCTTCGGACACGGATCCCCGTGACGTCGGCGTGAAGCTCCGGGAGCACCAGACATGCACATATGAATAAGCGAAGGAGTCAACTCCATAAGTCCTCCACTCACGGCCTCGGTGTCACTGAATCGAGCAATTTGGTTTTTAATGTTTAAAAATCGGCTTAACATTGAGGTGGAAAACACAGCGGTATCGTTAAAATACAGTAACAGGGTGATAACATCCATGTAAGAAGTGGAGGGGGATTTATTGCACTCACGGCCCCACTCGTTTATTCCTCTCATACACAGCGGCCAGATCACCTGCTGGAGCTCCAAGCGCTGTGCACAGTCGGATGCCGCCATCTAGCGGACATAAAATGTAAGGAAGCGGAGGGAGAAAGCCATCCGGTGTTCCCCGAGTAGCGGCGACGAACGAGTTTAGAGCCGTGGAGAAGGTTTGCTTCCCCCCCAACCTCTCTTTCTTACTTCTTCTTCTTCTTCTTCTTCTTCTTCTTCTTCCCCTTCTTCTTCTTCTTCTTCTTCTTCTTCTTCTTCTTCTTCTTCTTCTTCTTCTTCTTCTTTTGTCTTTTCCCGTCAGGTGTGGCCACAGCGAGTCAACTTTCTCCATCTAACCCTATTCTCCGTATCCTCCTCTCTCACACCAACTACCTTCATATCCTCTCTCACCACGTCCATAAATCCTCTCTTTGGTCTTCCTCGAGACCTCTTGCCTTGCAGCTCCAATTCCAGCATCCGTCTACCAATATATTCTCTATCCCTCCTCTGTACATGACCGAACCATCTCAGTCTGGCTTCTCTGACCTTCTCTCCAAAACATCGAACATGTGCTGTTCCTCTGATACTCATTCCTGATCCTATCAATCCTGGTCACTCCGTAAGAGAACCTCAACATCTTCATATCTGCAACCTCTAGTTCTGCCTGCTGTCTTTTTGTCATTGTAACAGTTTCTAGTCCATACATCATCGCTGGTCTGACCACTGTCTTGTACACCTTTGTACACCTTGGTAATGGGCAACCCCGTATCTGACCGTGTGACAAAGCCAAGCAGTGCAGACAATGTGAGACGATCAACTAGAACCAAAAAGAAGCCCAGTTACTTTAATAGTTATGTGACTAGTGCTATTGACGATGACCAAGTGTTCACTAACATTGACTACTGTTATAGACTGGCGTGTGGTGTCCCACAGACATTTAAAGAGGCAAGGAGTTCACTTAATGCTGACAAGTGGATGAAATCTATGGACGAAGAGATGGAGTCATTGAGAGAGAAGAACACTTTTACCCTAACACAGCTACCCCAAGGCAAGTGTGCAGTGGGGGTGGGGGTGGGGGGTGGGGGGCGTAAGCGCTAAAAAGAAATGAAGATGGCACAAACAAATATAAAGCTCGGTATGTTGCTAAGGGCTACAGTCAAAAGTATGGCACGGATTTCGAGGAAACATTTTCTCCAACAGCAAATATGACAAGTGTGAGGGTGTTTATGCAGAAATCAGTTCCGGAAAATTTGTTCTTACACCAAATGGATGTAAAGACAGCCTATCTTCATGCACCCATAGATTGTGAGCTCTGTGTAGAACAACCAGAAGGGTATGAAGTGACAAATAAAAAACAGAAGCTGGTGTGTAAAATTAAAAAGTCACTATACGTCCCTGAACAAGCCGGTCGTCATTGGAATCTGATGCTCCATTCTTACTTGATTGACAATGACTTTATTCAGAATGAAGCAGATCATTGTGTCTATGTCAAAGAAAACCAAAATAACAAAGTCATCATCATAATATGGGTAGATGATTTAATCATAGCTGCGAGTGATGAGGAAGTAATGAAAGAGGTGAAAATCATGCTTACAGCTAGATTTAAAATGAAGGACATGGGCAAAGTGATCAAAATCAATACCCAGAAAATATGTCAGTCAGAAGAGTGTGTTAAGATGTCACAAAGAAAATATGTGGAAAGGTAGCCCTACAGTATTTTCCAACACAAGAGATGCCGGCACATGTTATGACAAAGCCTGCATCACAGTTTAAGTTGTTGATTTTTCAAAGTTGTTGTTTGGGTCATGAGTATTTTATTTTGATGTAAATGGGCAAAGATACCAATAATATGAGAGCAAGTGGGGGCATTGTTAACTGAGAAATATGCTCTCAATTATTTTCCGTTTTATTTCCAAGGGCCAGTCTCAACTTCCCAGTCAACAGGACCCCGCAGACCGGCCAAGGTGCACCTTCTTCGGACACGGATCCCTGTGACGTCGGCGTGAAGCTCCGGGAGCACCAGACATGCACATATGAATAAGCGGAGGAGTCGATTCCATAAGTCCTCCACTCACGGCCTCGGTGTCACTGAATCGAGCAATCTGGTTTTTTCATGTTTAAAAATCGGCTTAACATTGAGGTCGAAAAAACAGCGGTATCGTTAAAATACAGTAACAGGGTGATAACATCCATGTAAGAAGTGGAGGGGGATTTATTGCACTCACGGCCCCACTCGTTTATTCCTCTCATACACAGCGGCCAGATCACCTGCTGGAGCTCCAAGCGCTGTGCACAGTCGGATGCCGCCATCTAGCGGACATAAAATGTAACGAAGCGGAGGGAGGAAGCCATCCGGTGTTCCCCGAGTAGCGGCGACGAACGAGTTTAGAGCCGTGGAGAAGGTTTGCTTCCCCCCCACCCTCTCTTTCTAACTTCTTCTTCTTCTTCTTCTTCTTCTTCTTCTTCTTCTTCTTCTTCTTCTTCTTCTTCTTCTTCTTCTTCTTCTACAGTTTCTAGTCCATACATCATCGCTGGTCTCACCACTGTCTTGTACACCTTTGTACACCTTGGAAATGGGCAGCCCCGTATCTGACCGTGTGACACAGCCAAGCAGTGCAGACAATGTGAGACGATCAACTAGAACCAAAAAGAAGCCCAGTTACTTTAATGGTTATGTGACGAGTGCTATTGACGATGACAAAGTGTTCACTAACATTGACTACTGTTATAGACTGGCGTGTGGTGTCCCACAGACATTTAAAGAGGCAAGGAGTTCCCTCAATGCTGACAAGTGGATGAAATCTATGGACGACGAGATGGAGTCATTGAGAGAGAACAACACTTTGACCCTAACACAGCTACCCCAAGGCAAGTGTGCAGTGGGGGTGGGGGGGTGGGTGTATGCGCTAAAAAGAAATGAAGTTGGCACAAACAAATATAAAGCTCGTTATTTTGCTAAGGAGTACAGTCAAAAGTATGGCACGGATTTTGAGGAAACATTTTCTCCAACAGCAAATATGACAAGTGTGAGGGTGTTCATGCAGAAATCAGTTCAGGAAAATTTGGCAGGTCGTCATTGGAATCTGATGCTCCATTCTTACTTGATTGACAACGACTTTATTCAGAATGAAGCAGATCATTGTGTCTATGTCAAAGAAAACCAAAATGACAAAGTCATCATCATAATATGGGTAGATGATTTAATCATAGCTGCGAGTGATGAGGAAGTAATGAAAGAGGTGAAAATCATGCTTACAGCTAGATTTAAAATGAAGGACATGGGCAAAGTGATCAAAATCAATACCCAGAAAATATGTCAGTCAGAAGAGTGTGTTAAGATGTCACAAAGAAAATATGTGGAAAGGTAGCCCTACAGTATTGTCCAACACAAGAGATGCCGGCACATGTTATGACAAAGCCTGCATCGCAGTTTAAGTTGTTGAATTTTTCAAAGTTGTTGTTTGGGTCATGAGTATTTTATTTTGATGTAAATGGGCAAAGATACCAATAATATGAGAGCAAGTGGGGGCGTTGTCAACTGAGAAATATGCTCTCAATTATTTTCCGTGTTATTTCGAAGGGCCAGCCTCAGCTTCCGGTCAACAGGACCCCGCAGACCGGCCAAGGTGCACCTTCTTCGGACACGGATCCCCGTGACGTCGGCATGAAGCTCCGGGAGCACCAGACATGCACTTATGAATAAGCGAAGGAGTCAACTCCATAAGTCCTCCACTCAGGGCCTCGGTGTCACTGAATCGAGCAATTTGGTTTTTAATGTTTAAAAATCGGCTTAACATTGAGGTGGAAAACACAGCGGTATCGTTAAAATACAGTAACAGGGTGATAACATCCATGTAAGAAGTGGAGGGGGATTTATTGCACTCACGGCCCCACTCGTTTATTCCTCTCATACACAGCGGCCAGATTACCTGCTGGAGCTCCAAGCGCTGTGCACAGTCGGATGCCGCCATCTAGCGGACATAAAATGTAAGGAAGCGGAGGGAGAAAGCCATCCGGTGTTCCCCGAGTAGCGGCGACGAACGAGTTTAGAGCCGTGGAGAAGGTTTGCTTTGGGTAGATGATTTAATTATTGCAGCAGAGTGTTGCATGGTTTTCAGGGAGGAGTTGAGAAAGGGTCTGGGTGGTCAGGGAGAGCTTCCAGATGATTGGACAACAACAGCTAGTGTGATCAGGGAGACAGGTAGAAGAGTACTTGGTGTGTCCTCTGGAAGGAAAGTAGATAAGGAGACTTGGTGGTGGAATGAGGAAGTGCAGGAGTGTATACAGAGAAAATGGTTAGCGAAGAAGAAGTGGGATACTGAGAGGACTGAAGAGAACAGACAGGAGTTCAGGGAGATGCGGCGAAAGGTAAAGATAGAGGTAGCAAAGGCAAAACAAAGGGCTTATGATGACTTGTATGCTCGGTTGGATAGTAAGGAGGCTGAAAGTGATCTATACAAGTTGGCGAAACAGAGAGATAAAGATGGAAAGGATGTACAGCAGGTCCGGGTGATAAAGGACAGAGAGGGAAATGTATTGACAGATGCTAGAAGAGTGACAGGAAGATGGAAAGAGTACTTTGAAGAGCTGATGAATGTGGAAAATGAAAGAGAGGCAAGGGTAGAAGAGGTGATTATTGTAGACCACAAAGTAGCAAAAATGAGTAAAAGTGAAGTGAGGAAGGCATTGAAGAGGATGAAGAGTGGAAAAGCAGTTGGTCCTGATGATATACCTGTGGAGGTGTGGAAGTGTCTAGGAGAGGCAGCGGTAGATTTTCTGACTAGATTATTCAACAGGATCTTAGAGAGTGAGAAGATGCCTGAAGAATGGAGACAAAGTGTGATGGTGCCTATTTTTAAGAATAAAGGGGATGTGCAGAATTGTGGCAACTACAGAGGGATAAAGTTGATGAGCCATACAATGAAGTTATGGGAAAGAGTAGTGGAAACTAGACTGAGAGCAGAAGTCAGCATTTGTGAACAGCAGTATGGCTTCATGCCTAGGAAGAGTACTACAGATGCAGTATTTGCGTTGAGAATGCTAATAGAAAAGTACAGAGAAGGCCAGAGGGAGCTGCATTGCGTTTTCGTAGACCTAGAAAAAGCATATGACAGGGTGCCAAGAGAGGAGCTCTGGTATTGTATGAGGAAGTCTGGAGTGGCAGAGAAGTATGTTAGACTGGTGCAGGACATGCATGCCAGCTGTGAGACACTGGTACGGTGTGCTGTAGGGGTAACCGAGAAGTTCAAGGTGGAGGTGGGACTCCATCAGGGATCAGCTCTGAGCCCCTTCTTGTTCGCAATGGTGATGGGTAGGCTGACAGATGAGGTTAGACAGGAATCCCCATGGACCATGATGTTTGCGGATGACATTGTGATCTGTAGTGAGAGCAGACAACAGGTAGAGGAAAATCTAGAGAGGTGGAGGTATGCTCTGGAAAGGAGTGGAATGAAAGTTAGTCACAGCAAGACAGAATATATGTGTGTGAACGAGAGGAACTCGGGTGGAGCGGTGAGGCTACAGGGAGTGGAGATCAAGAAGCTGGAGGATTTCAGGTACTTAGGGTCAACAGTCCAGAGCAACGGAGAGTGCGTAAAAGAGGTGAAGAGACGGGTCCAAGCAGGTTGGAATGGCTGGAGAAAAGTGTCAGGGGTACTATGTGATAGAAGACTATCGGCCAGAATAAAAGGAAAGGTGTACAAGACAGTGGTGAGACCAGCGATGATGTATGGACTAGAAACTGTTCCAATGACCAAAAGACAGCAGACAGAACTAGAGGTTGCAGAGATGAAGATGTTGAGGTTCTCTTTGGGAGTGACCAGGATTGATAGGATCAGGAATGAGTATCAGAGGAACAGCACATGTTCGATGTTTTGGAGAGAAGGTCAGAGAAGCCAGACTGAGATGGTTCGGTCATGTACAGAGGAGGGATAGAGAATATATTGGTAGACGGATGCTGGAATTGGAGCTGCAAGGCAAGAGGTCTCGAGGAAGACCAAAGAGAGGATTTATGGACGTGGTGAGAGAGGATATGAAGGTAGTTGGTGTGAGAGAGGAGGATACGGAGAATAGGGTTAGATGGAGAAAGTTGACTCGCTGTGGCCACACCTGACGGGAAAAGACAAAAGAAGAAGAAGAAGAAGAAGAAGAAGAAGAAGAAGAAGAAGAAGAAGAAGAAGAAGAAGAAGAAGAAGTAAGAAAGAGAGGTTGGGGGGGAAGCAAACCTTCTCCACGGCTCTAAACTCGTTCGTCGCCGCTACTCGGGGAACATCGGATGGCTTTCTCCCTCCGCTTCCTTACATTTTATGTCCGCTAGATGGCGGCATCCGACTGTGCACAGCGCTTGGAGCTCCAGCAGGTGATCTGGCCGCTGTGTATGAGAGGAATAAACGAGTGGGGCCGTGAGTGCAATAAATCCCCCTCCACTTCTTACATGGATGTTATCACCCTGTTACTGTATTTTAACGATACCGCTGTGTTTTCCACCTCAATGTTAAGCCGATTTTTAAACATTAAAAACCAAATTGCTCGATTCAGTGACACCGAGGCCCTGAGTGGAGGACTTATGGAGTTGACTCCTCCGCTTATTCATAAGTGCATGTCTGGTGCTCCCGGAGCTTCACGCCGACGTCACGGGGATCCGTGTCCGAAGAAGGTGCACCTTGGCCGGTCTGCGGGGTCCTGTTGACCGGAAGCTGAGACTGGCCCTTCGAAATAACACGGAAAATAATTGAGAGCATATTTCTCAGTTGACAACGCCCCCACTTGCTCTCATATTATTGGTATCTTTGCCCATTTACATCAAAATAAAATACTCATGACCCAAACAACAACTTTGAAAAATTCAACAACTTAAACTGCGATGCAGGCTTTGTCATAACATCTGCCGGCATCTCTTGTGTTGGACAATACTGTAGGGCTACCTTTCCACATATTTTCTTTGTGACATCTTAACACACTCTTCTGACTGACATATTTTCTGGGTATTGATTTTGATCACTTTGCCCAAGTCCTTCATTTTAAATCTAGCTGTAAGCATGATTTTCACCTCTTTCATTACTTCCTCATCACTCGCAGCTATGATTAAATCATCTACCCATATTATGATGATGACTTTGTCATTTTGGTTTTCTTTGACATAGACACAATGATCTGCTTCATTCTGAATAAAGTCGTTGTCAATCAAGTAAGAATGGAGCATCAGATTCCAATGACGACCTGCCAAATTTTCCTGAACTGATTTCTGCATGAACACCCTCACACTTGTCATATTTGCTGTTGGAGAAAATGTTTCCTCAAAATCCGTGCCATACTTTTGACTGTACTCCTTAGCAAAATAACGAGCTTTATATTTGTTTGTGCCAACTTCATTTCTTTTTAGCGCATACACCCACCCCCCCACCCCCACTGCACACTTGCCTTGGGGTAGCTGTGTTAGGGTCAAAGTGTTGTTCTCTCTCAATGACTCCATCTCGTCGTCCATAGATTTCATCCACTTGTCAGCATTGAGGGAACTCCTTGCCTCTTTAAATGTCTGTGGGACACCACACGCCAGTCTATAACAGTAGTCAATGTTAGTGAACACTTGGTCATCGTCAATAGCACTAGTCACATAACCATTAAAGTAACTGGGCTTCTTTTTGGTTCTAGTTGATCGTCTCACATTGTCTGCACTGCTTGGCTTTGTCACACGGTCAGATACGGGGCTGCCCATTTCCAAGGTGTACAAAGGTGTACAAGACAGTGGTGAGACCAGCGATGATGTATGGACTAGAAACTGTAGAAGAAGAAGAAGAAGATGAAGAAGAAGAAGAAGAAGAAGAAGAAGAAGAAGAAGAAGAAGAAGAAGAAGAAGAAGAAGAAGAAGAAGAAGAAGAAGAAGAAGAAGAAGAAGAAGAAGAAGAAGAAGAAGTTAGAAAGAGAGGGTGGGGGGGAAGCAAACCTTCTCCACGGCTCTAAACTCGTTCGTCGCCGCTACTCGGGGAACACCGGATGGCTTTCTCCCTCCGCTTCGTTACATTTTATGGCCGCTAGATGAAGATCATCATCATCATCATCATCATCATCATCCTGATCTGAGCTCATCTCTGTCTGGGTTTGTTGCTCTGGAGATGGGTTTGTCACAAATTTTAGCAGTCTGTGTTTTTAGTACTCTTTCACTATTTGGATAATATACAAAATAAGCTGGACTATTTTTGGCATATCCAATGAAAACTCCCTTCTCACCTCTTGAGTCAAGTTTCTTTTTGTTGTGCTTGTATGCATAGCACACAGCACCAAACATTTGCATTTGTGACACATTTCGTTTCTTTCCCGTCAACATAAAGTAAGCCGTCTGCTTTGTCCGATTATTAAAGCATCAGTTCCTGACTGCTGCTGTCTGCACTGCATGGGTCCACAATGTTTTGGGTAGGTTGCTTCCTAGTAATATGCACCATGCCATGTCGAATAAAGTCCTCCAGTTTCTCTCTGCTTTCCCGTTTTGGTGTGGTGAGTATGGCGCTGACGTTTCATGTCTAACACCCCGTTTAGTCATTAGTCCTTGGTACTCTTTTGACATAAACTCAGTACAATTGTCAGATCTCATACACTTAATCTTCCCATAAGGGGCAGTGTCTGCTAAGAATCTCTCTGTGGCACTCACTGTACCACTCTTTTGTTTGAGAAAGTACACAAAAATTGTGTTGGAATAATCATCAGTAAACGACAATGCAAATCTGTGTCCATCTATAGATATGGGATCTACTGGCCCTGCCAGATCTGTATGCACTAAATCAAACACCTCTGTTGCTCTTGCATCAGGCTCTCTGTTTCTGATCTGCACAAACTTCCCTTGAATACACACTTCACATGGTGATACAGGTTTTTCAGTTTTCCCTTTGATTACCATACCATCAACCACTTTTGTCAACTTTTGTACATCGCTCTAATTACAATGGCTGAAAATTTCATGCCATGTTTGTAAATCAAAACACCCATTGCATTTGTCATTACTTTCATCTGCTGTAGATAGGTAGTAAAGTGTGTTCTGCACATTAATAGGAAATACAGTACGGTCACTCATTTTGACTATGTCTTTTCCTTCATTGAAGATTACCGTTGCTCCGCTTGCTGTGGCGGCCATCACAGAAAAAATGTCCTGTGGACAGGAAGGGATGAACAGTGCGTTTCTCAGTGGTGCTGTGTGGTGACGTCCTCTGCTGTCTATGAGGATCACCTCTGCCTCTCCCCGCTGCTTCGCCACGCCTTGACACTTGGTTGCGTCTGCCAGCTCAACATGGTGTGTGTCAGCTCTGAACGTCACTGAAAAACACGGAAGTCAGCAAATTTGAGCTTTTCTTCACTTTGAGTCACATGAACTGCAAATGGTTTGAACGATTCTGGAAGTCCCTTTAGCACCATAGCTATGAGAAGATCATCACTCATGACTTCCTCTGCATTTCTTAGCACCGTGATATTAGTCTCTGCCCTAATCACAAAGTCTGTTACGCTTTCATTGCTTCCTTTCTGCAGTTTTGTCAGGTCAGTATACAGGTTTATAATGCCAGGCTTCCCTTTACCTGCGTAATACTCTCGTAGCATCTTCAGTGCCTTTCTCCCATCATCTGCAGCTTCGCGCATGACCAGGCCTAGACTTTTGTCATCTAAAAACTGGATCGGTTCGGCATTGGCCATTTCATTCTGCTCCTTGTCCTTCGCCTCCTCGTCATCGTCATCAAATTCTGGAGTTTCACTCAGAATTGTGTCTTTGAGCCCCTGCAGCCGCATGTAGGCCAAGCATTTAGTCTCCCAGAGTTCATACTGCTTCTCATCTTCCACACCGAGACAGTCTCTGGTGGCGATCGGTAAATGTAACGGCAGGAGACCAAACTGATTGTTATGTTTGTACGGTAATGCCAATATCAATGTCTCATAACCCGACTATACAACCTCATCCAATTAACCAAAGTGAGACCTTGTCTATAATATGGGTATATTCCCAAGGATTGAGTCAGAGATTTGGAATTTTTCAGAATATAACAAATACCTCAGTCCTTCCTTTTCTGCCTTACGATCCATCCAAATGGCGATTACCAGCTGATTATTCTATGGTAACCAATAAAACTGTCATTGAGGGATTCACTCTAATGACAATACAAAAGACACCACCATTTTGTATGAAACGACAGTGTGGTAAGAAAGAGCATTATCTAGGCCAACTACAGTGTGACACTGTGCTAGATAAGGAAACGGATAGACCGGTTAGGAAAACCTATGACTACTATAATAATAGTATATGTGAGGTTGGAAAGTGGGGAATGGGCGTGTGTGCCATGAATCTGACAGCCCTCAAGCCATTATTGGGCATTGAAACAAACCTCACCAAATCTGGTATACCACCATGGAGGATTTTTGCATTCCCACACAAATACGGTTATCCATACATGCCCAAAAACACATGTATGGATTTGTGGCAAACGAGCATTTCTGTATCTGCCTGAACATTGGTGTGGCACATGCTATTTGGCCCGATTAGGAAGTGCTATGACTTTTATACCAGAGCATAACATGACTCATAACGTACAACTCATTAGGCCTATGGGACATGAACGTAGTCGAAGAGCCTTGATAAGTGACTCTAGAGGAATACTTATGACAATGTTCCCTAACTATGGTGTAGCCTACTCGGGACATCGAATGAATGAGGTCTGGGCGACATTACAGAACCTAACGTCAAGGGTTCTAGAATTGAATGGACTGATACAAAACAATCCAGAGACTATGGCTATGAAAGAAATGCTTTTACAAAATCGTATGGCTTTAGATATTGTCTTAGCCAAGGAAGGTGGTGTATGTGCGATAATAGGACAACAATGTTGCACATATATCCCAGACATGCGAGACAATTTCACAGCAATTCATGACAAATTGACGACATTAAAGAACCAACTAGAGGGTAAAGAGGACAGTGATACTTTAATGTCGTTTTTACAGTTTGACCCTCTTGGATGGATCATCAACGGAACTTGGTGGCAAATACTTTTAAAGTGCCTTACACCTGTGATTGTGATTCTTATTTTGTTTTGTTTATTTACTATGTGCGTTATTCCTTGTTTGAGAAGCATGATTGCTAAAATGGCTTCCGCAGCCTTTGTCCAGATGGCAATAGTAGCAGTGCAGACCCAACCAAGGACTCACTACACTGGACAGATATATGAGCAACTGCCTATAAGTGATTCAGAAAAAGAAAATGATAATGATTCGACTGTGGAGGACGACGACCATGATGTTGTATGAAGTGTTATCTGTAAACTATGTACCAACATGGCATGATGATGCTGAAGAGTTTAACATTGTTCGGAGTCTCATAAACAGGAGAGAATTGTTAGAGTTTACTCTCTATTTCTATAACTATGTTATTTCGACTACTCACATGAAGTTAGCCAGACATGCTAGAGCACAAAAGACCTTTGTCCTCTAACAAGAGTTGGGCCCTCCAAGATATTCCAATGGTCGTAAACATCTTTAGATAAGAACCTACCCCCCGTAAACGTAAATCTAAACGAGGATAAACGCTTCTGGAGAGAAACCTGACCACCCCTGTATATCATCCTGGTCAACTTCACATATGCATGAACTATACTATTAAATAAATGTTGTTATGTAAATAAACACTTTCACACAATAAAAAGCCGAGCAAGGAGGAACTCGGGGGGATTCTCTGGATCTTGGCTCCAAAGAGCGCGCTGAGTCTCCCCCTCTGCAGAGCACAAAAGAATAGTCGCTTGTCTGTGTTATTTCTTATGATAACCTCAGTCTCCTCTTTACAGGTTTTAACTTAGACCAGCATGAATTACAATTACTCTCCAACAGCCACGAGTGGAGCATCTACCTGCATGTCCAGAAGCTTCCTGTTCAGCAGGGCAGGTCGAATGGTGTTAAAAGCACTGGAGAAGTCAAAGAACATGACTCTCACAGTGCTTCCTGCCTCCTCCAGGTGTGTGTAGATTCTGTGCAGCAGGAAGATGATGGCGTCTTCCACTCCTATCCGTGGGTGGTATGCGAACCGCAGGGGGTCCAGCGAAGGTCCGACGACTGTGCCAAGGTGCCTCAGGACGAGCCTCTCCAGCGACTTCATGACGTATGATGTCAGGGCCACCGGTCTGTAGTCGTTGTGTCTGCTGGGATGCTTCACCTCGGGCGCTGGAACCAGGCATGAGGTTTTCCACCGGTCGGGGACAACCATCTGGGTCAGGCTCAGGTTGAAGAGATGTGAGAAGATCCCACACAGCTGAGAGGCACATCCTTTCAGCACTCTGGGGCTAAGGCCGTCAGGGCCAGCAGCTTTCCTGGGAGGAAGGCGGCTGAACTCTCTTCTCACCTCCTCAGCGGTGAAGGCGACAGGAGGGGGTGGAGAGAGTCCCAGTGGGGGGCAGAGAGAGTCCCAGTGGGGGGCAGGACGGCTGAGGTGTAAACGAGACATCGCCCAGGGAAGCAGAAGAGGTGCGTGGGGGAGGGGGAAAGCTCCTTAAAGTGAGGGGTGAGGGCACAGGGGAAGGAAAGTCCTGAGAGGAACTGGGGGGAGGGTGGGCGGAGGCACCTTCATCAAATCTGTTAAAAAACAGGTTTAGTTTGTTTGCCTCCTGCAAGTCTCCTTCCATCATCTGGCTTGCTTGTTTTCCATGGCCAGTGATGAGTTTGCAGTATCGTCGCTCTTCTCAGCGGCTCCAAACTGTCTTCAGCCGTCTTTGGGGGTTTCCTGGGCCCATAACCTGTTATCAGAGGTTATCTGTGCAGTAGATCTGCGTGCTACCCCTCAATACCGACTGGGTCTTTTACGGAGGAATAATATGTGTGACACGCCTCTTGCTTTGCAGAACTGGAAGAAGTTGAGTTTATTTTCAAGCAAATAAAAACACTACGGACAGACCGGAAGCTGGGACTGGCCATTCAAAATAAAAGGGAAATAACTGAGAGCATATTTCTCAGATAACAACTGCACTTTCTGTCCAGAATTGAGATTCCCTGGAGTGACAGTCGGGGTAACTGTGGTTGTACGGTTCGGTGCGTCATTATATTTTTGGTCAGGAATACAAATTGTCGAGGCAGTGCGTTTCGTAACTTTATCAACTCTAATATGGGAGGCTTAAATCTGTGTGTAGTACAGAACTGTTCATAGTCTAGAGGACTGCCATTGTCATCCATCAAGTCAATTATTGACCATATACCTTTCTCAAAGCATTCCTTGTAAAACAGAGGTTTGTTGCCACGCAGTACATATCTATTGTTCCAAATTATTGTACTGTGTGGTGAGAAATTGTGTACATATATCATTTTCCAGTATAATAGTATTTGTTTATGGAACTCTGAAAATTGGACAGGAATCTTGTTGATATCCAAGTCAGAGATAAGTAGAAGACTTAGGCCACCGACTATGTTGAATAAGTAGTTTGGAGTACAATACCAGAAAGAATAATGATGTTTGATCCAGGATTTCAACCAGTTCACCTTCAATGTCCCATTCAGGCAGTCCAACTCTATCACTTTCAGCCCTCCTTCACTTGTTTCTTTCACCGTATGTGATTTTTTTAGATGGTGTGGTCTGTTCCTCCAGATAAAGTTGAAATTTATTTGGTTAATAGATTTTATGAGTTGATTTGGAGCAGCATTGGAATACACTGGGTATATACATCTGGATAAACATTCCATTTTACTCAAATATATCCGGCCTAATATTGATAAATCTCTTTGGAGCCATATATTCAATTTAGCTTTACTTTGATTCAGTTTAGATTCAATGTTCCTGGACTGATTTAACTTTTGGTCCTTAGATAGGAAAATGCTCAAGTATTTTATTTCTGATTTGATAGGAACATTGCTGTTTTCCTTTAGTGGCAGCTCAAGAAGTTTGCATTTCTTTAAGTTTAATGACAATCCTGAAGCCTTGTAGAATGTTTTAATTTTTTCAACGCTTATTGGGACTTGATGTTCATTTTTCAAAACTAAGGTTGTGTCATCTGCCAGCAGGCTAATAACAATTTCTGTCCCCGACATTATTTCTGTCCCACACATACACACATACACACACACACACACACACACACACACACACACACACACACACACACACACACACACACACACACACACACACACTCACACACACTTTAATTCCACTCTTTTATATACGCATGTCTGGAGTTCCGGGAGCTCGTTCTCAACGTTCTGGGGATAATCATAGCTGTGCTGATAGCATTCGCCGAAACGCGCCCCCCCCCACACCACCAGCACCACCACCACCCCACACACATTAGCTCCTCCATTCATTCACATGTACACGCCGGCTGCTCCGGGAGCTCCACGCCGACGTTTCGGTGATCGATGTCCGCAGAAGGTGCACCATTGCCGGTCTGCGGTGTCCTGTAGACCCCCCCCCCCCTCCATACACACATGCAATACGCCTTGAAACGCATCGCTCGCACCGACGCGGGGAATATTTTACCCTACTTCCACAACAACGGCGAGAATCGCGTTGCGTCGGAAGGGGGGGGGGGGGGGGCATTAAGGGGGGGAGAGAGAGAGGCATGGAGATTTTCTCAGCCTCTCATTCTTTTTTTTTTTTTTTAATTGAACATAAATAGTACACACAACTATACAAATGTACAAATAAACATGGCAAGGTAGCACTGAATGTCAATGAAACAACCAGGCATGAGGAAGCAAAGGACATAAGGACATTCGTTCTGTATGGAATCAGAAGTTAATAGTGTTAACGGTTTGTGAGAAATTTACAATGCTAGACAAAAAAAGAAATTAAAATGAAATAATTAAATCAATAGATTGACTAATAAAAAATTAAAACGAAAAAAAGATTGCAAGGGGAGTACAACATGTAATTAAGTTGGCGACTCACACGGAATCTCAGATATCAAACTGTATATTTTTTGTTGATTATATATAGATATATACAAAACAAACATATATTGTTTGTTGTTGTTTATTTTTGGGATATATTGAGGAATATTTGTTGGAAAGGAGTCACAATCGCTTTTTGACAATGTCGAAGTGCTTCTTCTTCTTCTTCTTCTTCTTCTTTCGGCTTTTCCCGTTAGGGGTCGCCACAGCGAGTCAACTTTCTCCATCTAACCCTATTCTCTGTATCTTCCTCTCTCACACCAGCTACTTTCATATCCTCTCTCACTACGTCCATAAATCTTCTCTTTGGTCTTCCTCGAGACCTCTTGCCTGGCAGCTCCAATTCCAGCATCCGTCTACCAATATATTCACTATCTCTTCTCTGTACATGACCGAACCATCTCAGTCTGGCTTCTCTGACCTTCTCTCCAAAACATCGAACATGTGCCGTCCCTCTGATAGATTCATTCCTGATCCTATCCATCCTGGTCACTCCCAAAGAGAACCTCAACATCTTCATCTCTGCAACCTCTAGTTCTGCCTGCTGTCTTTTGGTCATTGTAACAGTTTCTAGTCCATACATCATCGCTGGTCTCACCACTGTCTTGTACACCTTTCCTTTTTTTTCTGGCCGATAGTCTTCTATCACATAGTACCCCTGACACTTTTCTCCACCCATTCCAACCTGCTTGGACCCGTCTCTTCACCTCTTTTCCGCACTCTCCGTTGCTCTGGACTGTTGACCCTAAGTACCTGAAATCCTCCAGCTTCTTGATCTCCATTCCCTGTAGCCTCACCGCTCCACCCGAGTTCCTCTCATTCACACACATATATTCTGTCTTGCTGCGACTAACTTTCATTCCTCTCCTTTCCAGAGCATACCTCCACCTCTCTAGATTTTCCTCTACCTGTTGTCTGCTCTCACTACAGATCACAATGTCATCCGCAAACATCATGGTCCATGGGGATTCCTGTCTAACCTCATCTGTCAGCCTATCCATCACCATTGCGAACAAGAAGGGGCTCAGTGCTGATCCCTGATGGAGTCCCACCTCCACCTTGAACTTCTCTGTTACCCCTACAGCACACCGTACCAGTGTCTCACAGCTGGCATACATGTCCTGCACCAGTCCAACATACTTCTCTGCCACTCCAGACTTCCTCATACAATACCAGAGCTCCTCTCTTGGCACCCTGTCATATGCTTTTTCTAGGTCTACGAAAACGCAATGCAGCTCCCTCTGGCCTTCTCTGTACTTTTCTATTAGCATTCTCAACGCAAATACTGCATCTGTAGTACTCTTCCTAGGCATGAAGCCATACTGCTGTTCACAAATGCTGACTTCTGCTCTCAGTCTAGTTTCCACTACTCTTTCCCATAACTTCATTGTATGGCTCATCAACTTTATCCCTCTGTAGTTGCCACAATTCTGCACATCCCCTTTATTCTTAAAAATAGGCACCATCACACTTTGTCTCCATTCTTCAGGCATCTTCTCACTCTCTAAGATCCTGTTGAATAATCTAGTCAGAAAATCTACCGCTGCCTCTCCTAGACACTTCCACACCTCCACAGGTATATCATCAGGACCAACTGCTTTTCCACTCTTCATCCTCTTCAATGCCTTCCTCACTTCACTTTTACTAATTTTTGCTACTTTGTGGTCTACAATAGTCACCTCTTCTACCCTTGCCTCTCTTTCATTTTCCACATTCATCAGTTCTTCAAAGTACTCTTTCCATCTTCCCATCACTCTTCTAGCATCTGTCAATACATTTCCCTCTCTGTCCTTTATCACCCGGACCTGTTGTACATCCTTTGCATCTTTATCTCTCTGTTTCGCCAACCTGTATAGATCATTCTCACCCTCCTTACTATCCAACCGAGCATACAAGTCATCATAAGCCCTTTGTTTTGCCTTTGCTACCTCTATCTTTACCTTTCGCCGCACCTCCCTGAACTCCTGTCTGTTCTCTTCAGTCCTCTCAGTATCCCACTTCTTCTTCGCTAACCGCTTTCTCTGTATACACTCCTGCACTTCCTCATTCCACCACCAAGTCTCCTTATCTACTTTCCTTCCAGATGACACACCAAGTACTCTTTTACCTGTCTTCCTGATAACACTAGCTGTAGTTGTCCAATCATCTGGAAGCTCACCCTGACCACCCAGACCCTTTCTCAACTCCTCCCTGAAAACCATGCAACACTCCTCCCTTTTCAGCTTCCACCATTTTGTCCTCTGCTCTGCCTTTGTCCTCTTCATCTTCCTTGTCACCAGAGTCATCCTACAAACCACCATCCTATGCTGTCTGGCTACACTCTCACCTACAACTACTTTGCAGTCACTAATCTCTTTCAGGTTACCTCGTCTATACAAGATGAGGCTGCATTGTCGAAGTGCATAGGTGGCAATAGAATTTAAAGATTTCTGTGGAAATTATAGCCTCATCTGTAATTTCCTTTTTGTTAAGACGGGCTTCCGCTTTGCTCCGCTCCTCCGCTCCTCCGCGCCTCCGCTGCGGAACCAGGTACTACCGATCCGCCGGACTCAGGTGAATTGCGGACAGGGATTTTGCTGTCCTCCGCTTCTCCGCTTTTGGCCCTGGAACTCCCGAACCGCTGGACATAGGCGAATCACGGTCCGGGCTTCTGCCCTCCTCCGCTCCTCACCTCATCCGCTCCAGGCCCTGGTACTCCCTGTCCGCGGGAACCCCCCCCCCCCACCACCACCACCAAAACAAACTCTCACACACAGATAAACACACGCACACACACACACACACACACACAGACACACACACACCAACACACACACAAACACACACACACACACACCTGAACTCATCATAGCTGTGCTAATAGCATTGGCCAAAACGTATCCACAACAAAAGAAACATTAGCTCATCCACTCATTCACATATGTGTGTGCCTAGAGGTGCGGGAGCTCCAGTCATACGTCCGGGTGATCTATGTCCGGAGAAGGCTCACATTGGCCGGTCTAAGGGGTTCTTCTGCCCCCAAGCTTCCCCGCCTCTGAGAGGAGAAACATTACCTCCGCTCCTCCGCTTCTCAGCTCATCCGCTCGAGGCCCCGGTACTCCCTGTCCGCGACCCCCCCCCACCTAAACAAATTCACACTCACACACACGCACACACACACACACACAGACACACACACACACACACACACACACACACAAACACACCTTAACTCATCATACCTGTGCTAATAGCATTAGCCGAAACGCATCCACAACCAAACTGTTGCGTTTAAGTTCGCAGCTTCTTCGTTTTCCATGTTTCGGAAGGAATTCACAAGTTTGCCTTGTTTGAATCGTCTTTTATTTTCTTCTTCACAGCTCCGGGAATCAACATCGGTTAGCCATGGGACATGTACAGTACAGAGTGAGGGAAAAATTCCCGCCAGCACCGCTATACCAAAAAAAAAACACTGACGTAGAAGTTAACGTCAAGTTAGCTGAACAGTCGCGAAAAACTAAAACAAGTCCCAAACCTTGTCATAAAGTGCCATGCATTTCCTGAGAGTAGATACAAATACAACATATGTATACTAGAATGTAAACTCAAATAAAACTAATGAGATCACCTATCTCAACACCCCCTCTTGATCTCAACATCCAAAAAAAAACTTTGGACATTTTAATTTCCAAAGAACCACTTTTTGAATTTTTCTATTTTTACCTTTGTCATGAGTTTTGTCGAGATGTCTGCCAACATGTCCTCTGATGGACAATAGATAAGATTTATTTAACCCTCACTGAGTGCTTCACGAATGAAATGATATTTTACATCAATGTGTTTTGACCTTTGTCTGTTTACAGGATTCTTACTCAGTGCGATGGCCCCCTGATTGTCTCCGTAGATTGTTGTGCAACTGTACATTTTGTTTTCCATACCGTTTAACAGTTGAGACAGGTACATGTTTTCTTGTGCGGTGGTGGCTCGGCCGATGTATTCAGCCTCACATGTTGACAGGGCCACTGTGGGCTGTTTCCTTGACTTCCATGCAATGGCTGGGCCTTGTTTTGTTAAACTGAAACAGTAGCCTGTAGTGCTACGTCTGTCTTCTACAGATAATGCCCAGTCTGAATCACTGTAAGCTATCAGGTTCAAATCCTCCTTATTTGTCTTGAAACTTAGTTCATAATCAGCTGTCCCCTTCAAATACCTCAGAACATGTTTTGCAGCTACTAAGTTTTCTACTTTTGGCATTGCCAGATTCTGTGATAGTTTGCTCACTATCCAGCTGATATCAGGTCTGGTGCAAGTCATGGCATAAATAAGACTGCCTACAATCTCACGATATTCTTTGGGGTCGACAGGTTCACTTTGCTCATTTTCATCAGCTACAGGGATGCCCTCTAATTTTTGCTCACTTGGAGTAGATCTTGCTTTACATTCTGACATTCCAAATCTCTCTAGCATTTTTAGGATGTACTTTGTCTGGTTCATTTTGATTTCATCCCCCTTTTGTTCAAATTGTATGCCCAAAAAATATGATAGTTTCCCCAGGTCTTTCATGTTGAACTTGAATTTCATGTTCTGTTTAAATGTGCTGAGTGCATCATTGCTGCTTGCGGCAATAATTAAATCATCTACCCAAATTATTACAATGATTGTGTCACCATTTTCCGTCTGTTTTCTGTACACACAGTGGTCAGAGAGATTTCTCACAAAGTTGTCCTGTTCTAAATGGTCATTAAGGAGTTCATACCAGTTTCTTCCTGATTGTTTCAGGCCATAAAGAGATTTCTTTAATCTATACACTAGTTTCTCTCCTGTTTCTGACATCATTTCAAACCCTTCTGGTTGTTCCAAGAAAATCTCCTCATGTATAGGAGCATGTAAATATGCCGTCTTAACATCCATTTGATGGACAATGAGGTTATTTTGTACGGCTATCTGCATTAGTGCCCGCACTGATGTAATGTTAGCTGTCGGTGCAAAAGTTTCATAGTAGTCTATGCCTTCTGTTTGATTGTAACCCTTAGCTACATATCTGGCCTTAAATATTTGTCCTCCTTCAGCATTTTCTTTAAGGGCAAATACCCATTTTCCTCCAATTACTTTTCTCCCTTCAGGTAAAGTTGTCAGTTCAAATGTGTCATTCTGTTTAAGCGAGTCAATCTCTTCCCTCATGGCACAATTCCACCCGGGTGCCAGTGGTGACTTCAGTGCTTCACTATAATTCTGTGGGACTCCGCACACAGTCCTGTAACAGTAATCAATAGTTGTATGATTTTTATCATTGTTAATATAGTCTGTCTGATAATCCTCTAAATACCTTGGAACGACCCTTTTTCGTCTAGGATAGCGACTGGTTTGATTATATCTGGGTTTTATGTCTGACCTCGTCTCTTTTTCATTTTGGACATTTTCTGCTGTTTCTTCGTCATGTGACACATCTGCGTTAGTACTCTCATCCTCATTTTGTATATGGTTGTCTGTTTTATTTTCACTTTGTGACACATCTATACTGGTTTCATCTGTAGATTCTGTGTCTTCATATCCCTGGATTTCTGTCTCATAATCATCAGTTTGTGTTTGTTGTTCAATTCTTCCCTTTTTGATAAATTTCACCAGTCTCTGTTTTGACACTTTTTCTGTAAGTGGATTATAGACCAGGTATGAAGGGCTTTTCTTACTGTATCCCACAAATATTCCTCTTTCACATCTGGGATCCAATTTCTTAGTGTCATGTTTGTATGCATAACACTCAGTTCCGAATATCCACATTTTTGAAAGATTTGGCTTTCTCCCTGTTAACATGAAGTATGGGGTATTTTTGTGTCTGTCATTGTAACATCTATTTCGAATATGGGCAGCGGTCTGGACAGCATAAGGCCACAAAACCTTTGGTAATCCTTTTGCTATTAGCATACACCTTGCCATTTCAAAAAGGGTCCTCCATTGTCTTTCTGCTGTCCCATTTGGATGGGGAGAGTATGGGGATGATGTTTCATGTCTTATGCCTTTCTCCCTTAGAAGAGATTGAAAAGCATTTCCTGTGTATTCAGTCCCGTTGTCTGACCTGATACATTTGACACGACCATACGCTGCGCTGTCAGCAAGGAACTTCTCTGTTGCTAATGTAGCTTCACTCTTGTATTTGAGAAAATATACAAATACTGCCCCTGAATAATCATCTGTGAATGAAATGACATACTTATGCCCTTCTTGACCAGCTGGTTCAATCGGGCCTGATAAGTCAGTGTGTACCATTTTTAGGGGTGCATCAGCTTTTGCATCAGCTTGCCTGTTTCTGCTATTTGTGAATTTTCCCTCCGTGCATACGTTACAGTCTACGTTACAGTCTACCTTGGTCTGACCTGTAATCTTCATACCCTCGACTAAGTTTGGTCATTTTAATACATCTTTTACATTGCAGTGTCCCATAATCTCATGCCATGTTTTGACATCACAAGTTAAGTTTACTCTATCTCTGGACATCATGTCATTTACTGTATCATCATAAAGTTGTTGATAATTTACCGTTCTTATGTAGTAGAGTCTGTCACATTCCTCAATGCTGAAAATTTTTCCTTCTTTGGTTATGAGTCTGTTCTCTCCTTCTTTGAATATCACGCTGGCTCCATCAGCTGTGGCTGCCTTCACCGATATGAAGTCCTGAGGATATGATGGGATGAATAAGGCTCCCCTTAAGGTTACCAGGACAGGTTTTCCTTCAATGTCCTGGAGTAACACTTCTGCATCACCTCTTTTTAGTGCCACTTTGTTTCTTCTGGTCCCGTCTGCTAGCTCCATGTAATGTTTGTTTGGGTTGAAAAACTCATCAAATCTTATGAATTTGTCTTCTTGTGTTATGATGTGTGATGTAGCGCCACAGTCTACCATCAGTCCATTTTTTCTGATATTTTCCGGAGGGACTTTTTGACTGACCTTGAATACAAAAGTTTGCTCATCTTCCTTATCTTTGTCTTGGATGTCTGTGTTTTGTTTGACCGAGTCTTCTTTGGGCTTGGATTTTCTTCTGCATGTCTCATCGGTGTGGGTTGTGCTTCTGTGATAGCTGCACCATTTTGGCCCTGATTTTTGGTGACAAGCTTTTGCCATATGGCCACGGTTTCCACATCCATAGCAGATCACCGTTGACATGTCCACTTTCATGACATTGTCTGATTTGGTTTTGCTGTCAAACTTTTCAGTCTCTTCATAACTTCTTAGTTTACTCTTGAACTGAATAAACGTCATTTCTTCACTGCTCTGAGTTACGTGAATGACGAAGGGCTTGTACGGTTCTGGAAGCCCTTTCATAACCATAGCGATCATCAGCTCATCACTTATCACCTGTTTTGTGTTTCTCAGAGCGGTGACTGCCTTTTCTGCTCTGATAATGTAATCTGTTATTGTTTCGTCGGGTTCCTTCTTGAGTGAGCATAGTTCGCTGTACAGGGAAATAATTCTGGGCTTACCCTGGCTGGCGTAATGATCCCGTAATATTTTCAAAGCTTTTCGACCGTCATCTGCGGCTTCCCTCATTACCAATGATAGACTTTTATCATCGAGGAACTGGATAAGCTCAGCGTAGCATTCTGCATTTTTATCTGGGTCGGGCTCAACAGTTGAAAGTATTGTCTCTTTCAAACCTTCGAGTCGCATGTGTCCCAGAAACTTTACTTCCCAAAGCTCGTAGTTGTTTTCGTCTCCATCGAAAACCAAACGTTGCCATCTTCCTCCTTTTGTTCGTTGCCTGGGCCCATAACCTGTTGCGTTTAAGTTTGCAGCTTCTTCGTTTTCCATGTTTCGGAAGGAATTCACAAGTTTGCCTTGTTTGAATCGTCTTTTATTTTCTTCTTCACAGCTCCGGGAATCAACATCGGTTAGCCATGGGACATGTACAGTACAGAGTGAGGGAAAAATTCCCGCCAGCACCGCTATACCAAAAAAAGAACACTGACGTAGAAGTTAACGTCAAGTTAGCTGAACAGTCGCGAAAAACTAAAACAAGTCCCAAACCTTGTCATAAAGTGCCATACATTTCCTGAGAGTAGATACAAATAAAACATATGTATACTAGAATGTAAACTCAAATAAAACTAATGAGATCACCTATCTCAACAGTCCTTATGTCCTTTGCTTCCTCATGCCTGGTTGTTTCATTGACATTCAGTTCTACCTTGCCATGTTTATTTGTACATTTGTATATTTGTGTGTACTATTTATGTTCAATTAAAAAAAAAAAAAAAAAGAATGAGAGGCTGAGAAAATCTCCATGTCTCTCTCTCTCCCCCCCTTAATGCCCCCCCCCCCCCCCCTCTTCCTCACGGCGGCCGACGCAATGTGATTCTCGCCGTTGCTGTGGAAGTAGGGTAAAGGATTCCCCGCGTCGGTGCGAGCGATGCGTTTCAAGGCGTATTGCATGTGTGTATGGAGGGGCGGGGTCTACAGGATACCGCAGGCCGGCAATGGTGCACCTTCTGCGGACATCGATCACCGAAACGTCGGCGTGGAGCTCCCGGAGCAGCCGGCGTGTACATGTGAATGAATGGAGGAGCTAATGTGTGTGTGGTGGTGGGGGTGGGGGGGGGTGGGGGGGGGGGGCGTTTCGGCTCGACGGGAAAGAAACCAAATGTGTCACAAATGCAAAAGTTTGGTGCTGTGTGCTATGCATACAAGCACAACAAAAAGAAACTTGACTCAAGAGGTGAGAAGGGAGTTTTCATTGGATATGACAAAAATAGTCCAGCTTATTTTGTATATTATCCAAATAGTGAAAGAGTCCTAAAACAGACTGCTAAAATTTGTGTCGAACCCATCTCCAGAGCAACAAACCCAGACAGAGATGAGCTCAGACCAGGATGATGATGATAATGATGATGATGATGATGATGATGATGATGATGATGATGATGATGATGATGATGATGATGATGATGATCAGTTAGACATTTAAAGAGGCAAGGAGTTCCCTCAATGCTGACAAGTGGATGAAATCTATGGACGAAGAGATGGAGTAATTGAGAGAGAAGAACACTTTTACCCTAACACAGCTACCCCAAGGCAAGTGTGCAGTGGGGGTGGGGGTGGGGGGTGGGGGGCGTATGCGCTAAAAAGAAATGAAGATGGCACAAACAAATATAAAGCTCGTTATGTTGCTAAGGGCTACAGTCAAAAGTATGGCACGGATTTCGAGGAAACATTTTCTCCAACAGCAAATATGACAAGTGTGAGGGTGTTTATGCAGAAATCAGTTCCGGAAAATTTGTTCTTACACCAAATGGATGTAAAGACAGCCTATCTTCATGCACCCATAGATTGTGAGCTCTGTGTAGAACAACCAGAAGGGTATGAAGTGACAAATAAAAAACAGAAGCTGGTGTGTAAACTTAAAAAGTCACTATACGTCCCTGAACAAGCCGGTCGTCATTGGGATCTGATGCTCCATTCTTACTTGATTGACAATGACTTTATTCAGAATGAAGCAGATCATTGTGTTTATGTCAAAGAAAACCAAAATGACAAGGTCATCATCATAATATGGGTAGATGATTTAATCATAGCTGCGAGTGATGAGGAAGTAATGAAAGAGGTGAAAATCATGCTTACAGCTAGATTTAAAATGAAGGACATGGGCAAAGTGATCAAAATCAATACCCAGAAAATATGTCAGTCAGAAGAGTGTGTTAAGATGTCACAAAGAAAATATGTGGAAAGGTAGCCCTACAGTATTGTCCAACACAAGAGATGCCGGCACATGTTATGACAAAGCCTGCATCACAGTTTAAGTTGTTGAATTTTTCAAAGTTGTTGTTTGTTGTTTGGGTCATGAGTATTTTATTTTGATGTAAATGGGCAAAGATACCAATAATATGAGAGCAAGTGGGGGCGTTGTTAACTGAGAAATATGCTCTCAATTATTTTCCGTTTTATTTCCAAGGGCCAGTCTCAGCTTCCGGTCAACAGGATCCCGCAGACCGGCCAAGGTGCACCTTCTTCGGACACGGATCCCCGTGACGTCGGCGTGAAGCTCCGGGAGCACCAGACATGCACATATGAATAAGCGAAGGAGTCAACTCCATAAGTCCTCCACTCACGGCCTCGGTGTCACTGAATCGAGCAATTTGGTTTTTAATGTTTAAAAATCGGCTTAACATTGAGGTGGAAAACACAGCGGTATCGTTAAAATACAGTAACAGGGTGATAACATCCATGTAAGAAGTGGAGGGGGATTTATTGCACTCACGGCCCCACTCGTTTATTCCTCTCATACACAGCGGCCAGATCACCTGCTGGAGCTCCAAGCGCTGTGCACAGTCGGATGCCGCCATCTAGCGGACATAAAATGTAAGGAAGCGGAGGGAGAAAGCCATCCGGTGTTCCCCGAGTAGCGGCGACGAACGAGTTTAGAGCCGTGGAGAAGGTTTGCTTCCCCCCCAACCTCTCTTTCTTACTTCTTCTTCTTCTTCTTCTTCTTCTTCTTCTTCCCCTTCTTCTTCTTCTTCTTCTTCTTCTTCTTCTTCTTCTTCTTCTTCTTCTTCTTCTTTTGTCTTTTCCCGTCAGGTGTGGCCACAGGGAGTCAACTTTCTCCATCTAACCCTATTCTCCGTATCCTCCTCTCTCACACCAACTACCTTCATATCCTCTCTCACCACGTCCATAAATCCTCTCTTTGGTCTTCCTCGAGACCTCTTGCCTTGCAGCTCCAATTCCAGCATCCGTCTACCAATATATTCTCTATCCCTCCTCTGTACATGACCGAACCATCTCAGTCTGGCTTCTCTGACCTTCTCTCCAAAACATCGAACATGTGCTGTTCCTCTGATACTCATTCCTGATCCTATCAATCCTGGTCACTCCGTAAGAGAACCTCAACATCTTCATATCTGCAACCTCTAGTTCTGCCTGCTGTCTTTTTGTCATTGTAACAGTTTCTAGTCCATACATCATCGCTGGTCTGACCACTGTCTTGTACACCTTTGTACACCTTGGTAATGGGCAACCCCGTATCTGACCGTGTGACAAAGCCAAGCAGTGCAGACAATGTGAGACGATCAACTAGAACCAAAAAGAAGCCCAGTTACTTTAATAGTTATGTGACTAGTGCTATTGACGATGACCAAGTGTTCACTAACATTGACTACTGTTATAGACTGGCGTGTGGTGTCCCACAGACATTTAAAGAGGCAAGGAGTTCACTTAATGCTGACAAGTGGATGAAATCTATGGACGAAGAGATGGAGTCATTGAGAGAGAAGAACACTTTTACCCTAACACAGCTACCCCAAGGCAAGTGTGCAGTGGGGGTGGGGGTGGGGGGTGGGGGGCGTAAGCGCTAAAAAGAAATGAAGATGGCACAAACAAATATAAAGCTCGGTATGTTGCTAAGGGCTACAGTCAAAAGTATGGCACGGATTTCGAGGAAACATTTTCTCCAACAGCAAATATGACAAGTGTGAGGGTGTTTATGCAGAAATCAGTTCCGGAAAATTTGTTCTTACACCAAATGGATGTAAAGACAGCCTATCTTCATGCACCCATAGATTGTGAGCTCTGTGTAGAACAACCAGAAGGGTATGAAGTGACAAATAAAAAACAGAAGCTGGTGTGTAAAATTAAAAAGTCACTATACGTCCCTGAACAAGCCGGTCGTCATTGGAATCTGATGCTCCATTCTTACTTGATTGACAATGACTTTATTCAGAATGAAGCAGATCATTGTGTCTATGTCAAAGAAAACCAAAATAACAAAGTCATCATCATAATATGGGTAGATGATTTAATCATAGCTGCGAGTGATGAGGAAGTAATGAAAGAGGTGAAAATCATGCTTACAGCTAGATTTAAAATGAAGGACATGGGCAAAGTGATCAAAATCAATACCCAGAAAATATGTCAGTCAGAAGAGTGTGTTAAGATGTCACAAAGAAAATATGTGGAAAGGTAGCCCTACAGTATTTTCCAACACAAGAGATGCCGGCACATGTTATGACAAAGCCTGCATCACAGTTTAAGTTGTTGATTTTTCAAAGTTGTTGTTTGGGTCATGAGTATTTTATTTTGATGTAAATGGGCAAAGATACCAATAATATGAGAGCAAGTGGGGGCATTGTTAACTGAGAAATATGCTCTCAATTATTTTCCGTTTTATTTCCAAGGGCCAGTCTCAACTTCCCAGTCAACAGGACCCCGCAGACCGGCCAAGGTGCACCTTCTTCGGACACGGATCCCTGTGACGTCGGCGTGAAGCTCCGGGAGCACCAGACATGCACATATGAATAAGCGGAGGAGTCGATTCCATAAGTCCTCCACTCACGGCCTCGGTGTCACTGAATCGAGCAATCTGGTTTTTTCATGTTTAAAAATCGGCTTAACATTGAGGTCGAAAAAACAGCGGTATCGTTAAAATACAGTAACAGGGTGATAACATCCATGTAAGAAGTGGAGGGGGATTTATTGCACTCACGGCCCCACTCGTTTATTCCTCTCATACACAGCGGCCAGATCACCTGCTGGAGCTCCAAGCGCTGTGCACAGTCGGATGCCGCCATCTAGCGGACATAAAATGTAAGGAAGCGGAGGGAGAAAGCCATCCGGTGTTCCCCGAGTAGCGGCGACGAACGAGTTTAGAGCCGTGGAGAAGGTTTGCTTTGGGTAGATGATTTAATTATTGCAGCAGAGTGTTGCATGGTTTTCAGGGAGGAGTTGAGAAAGGGTCTGGGTGGTCAGGGAGAGCTTCCAGATGATTGGACAACAACAGCTAGTGTGATCAGGGAGACAGGTAGAAGAGTACTTGGTGTGTCATCTGGAAGGAAAGTAGATAAGGAGACTTGGTGGTGGAATGAGGAAGTGCAGGAGTGTATACAGAGAAAATGGTTAGCGAAGAAGAAGTGGGATACTGAGAGGACTGAAGAGAACAGACAGGAGTTCAGGGAGATGCGGCGAAAGGTAAAGATAGAGGTAGCAAAGGCAAAACAAAGGGCTTATGATGACTTGTATGCTCGGTTGGATAGTAAGGAGGCTGAAAATGATCTATACAAGTTGGCGAAACAGAGAGATAAAGATGGAAAGGATGTACAGCAGGTCCGGGTGATAAAGGACAGAGAGGGAAATGTATTGACAGATGCTAGAAGAGTGACAGGAAGATGGAAAGAGTACTTTGAAGAGCTGATGAATGTGGAAAATGAAAGAGAGGCAAGGGTAGAAGAGGTGATTATTGTAGACCACAAAGTAGCAAAAATGAGTAAAAGTGAAGTGAGGAAGGCATTGAAGAGGATGAAGAGTGGAAAAGCAGTTGGTCCTGATGATATACCTGTGGAGGTGTGGAAGTGTCTAGGAGAGGCAGCGGTAGATTTTCTGACTAGATTATTCAACAGGATCTTAGAGAGTGAGAAGATGCCTGAAGAATGGAGACAAAGTGTGATGGTGCCTATTTTTAAGAATAAAGGGGATGTGCAGAATTGTGGCAACTACAGAGGGATAAAGTTGATGAGCCATACAATGAAGTTATGGGAAAGAGTAGTGGAAACTAGACTGAGAGCAGAAATCAGCATTTGTGAACAGCAGTATGGCTTCATGCCTAGGAAGAGTACTACAGATGCAGTATTTGCGTTGAGAATGCTAATAGAAAAGTACAGAGAAGGCCAGAGGGAGCTGCATTGCGTTTTCGTAGACCTAGAAAAAGCATATGACAGGGTGCCAAGAGAGGAGCTCTGGTATTGTATGAGGAAGTCTGGAGTGGCAGAGAAGTATGTTAGACTGGTGCAGGACATGTATGCCAGCTGTGAGACACTGGTACGGTGTGCTGTAGGGGTAACAGAGAAGTTCAAGGTGGAGGTGGGACTCCATCAGGGATCAGCACTGAGCCCCTTCTTGTTCGCAATGGTGATGGATAGGCTGACAGATGAGGTTAGACAGGAATCCCCATGGACCATGATGTTTGCGGATGACATTGTGATCTGTAGTGAGAGCAGACAACAGGTAGAGGAAAATCTAGAGAGGTGGAGGTATGCTCTGGAAAGGAGAGGAATGAAAGTTAGTCACAGCAAGACAGAATATATGTGTGTGAACGAGAGGAACTCGGGTGGAGCGGTGAGGCTACAGGGAGTGGAGATCAAGAAGCTGGAGGATTTCAGGTACTTAGGGTCAACAGTCCAGAGCAACGGAGAGTGCGTAAAAGAGGTGAAGAGACGGGTCCAAGCAGGTTGGAATGGCTGGAGAAAAGTGTCAGGGGTACTATGTGATAGAAGACTATCGGCCAGAATAAAAGGAAAGGTGTACAAGACAGTGGTGAGACCAGCGATGATATTTGGACTAGAAACTGTTCCAATGACCAAAAGACAGCAGACAGAACTAGAGGTTGCAGAGATGAAGATGTTGAGGTTCTCTTTGGGAGTGACCAGGATGGATAGGATCAAGAATGAGTCTATCAGAGGGACGGCACATGTTTGATGTTTTGGAGAGAAGGTCAGAGAAGCCAGACTGAGATGGTTCGGTCATGTACAGAGAAGAGATAGTGAATATATTGGTAGACGGATGCTGGAAATGGAGCTGCCAGGCAATAGGTCTCGAGGAAGACCAAAGAGAAGATTTATGGACGTAGTGAGAGAGGATATGAAGGTAGCTGGTGTGAGAGAGGAAGATACAGAGAATAGGGTTAGATGGAGAAGGTTGACTCGCTGTGGCGACCCCTGACGGGAAAAGCCGAAAGAAGAAGAAGAAGATTTCATTATTGCAGCAAGCAGCAATGATGCACTCAGCACATTTAAACAGAACATGAAATTCAAGTTCAACATGAAAGACCTGGGGAAACTATCATATTTTTTGGGCATACAATTTGAACAAAAGGGGGATGAAATCAAAGTACATCCTAAAAATGCTAGAGAGATTTGGAATGTCAGAATGTAAAGCAAGATCTACTCCAAGTGAGCAAAAATTAGAGGGCATCCCTGTAGCTGATGAAAATGAGCAAAGTGAACCTGTCGACCCCAAAGAATATCGTGAGATTGTAGGCAGTCTTATTTATGCCATGACTTGCACCAGACCTGATATCAGCTGGATAGTGAGCAAACTATCACAGAATCTGGCAATGCCAAAAGTAGAAAACTTAGTAGCTGCAAAACATGTTCTGAGGTATTTGAAGGGGACAGCTGATTATGAACTAAGTTTCAAGACAAATAAGGAGGATTTGAACCTGATAGCTTACAGTGATTCAGACTGGGCATCATCTGTAGAAGACAGACGTAGCACTACAGGCTACTGTTTCAGTTTAACAAAACAAGGCCCAGCCATTGCATGGAAGTCAAGGAAACAGCCCACAGTGGCCCTGTCAACATGTGAGGCTGAATACATCGGCCGAGCCACCACCGCACAAGAAAACATGTACCTGTCTCAACTGTTAAACGGTATGGAAAACAAAATGTACAGTTGCACAACAATCTACGGAGACAATCAGGGGGCCATCGCACTGAGTAAGAATCCTGTAAACAGACAAAGGTCAAAACACATTGATGTAAAATATCATTTCATTCGTGAAGCACTCAGTGAGGGTTAAATAAATCTTATCTATTGTCCATCAGAGGACATGTTGGCAGACATCTCGACAAAACTCATGACAAAGGTAAAAATAGAAAAATTCAAAAAGTGGTTCTTTGGAAATTAAAATGTCCAAAGTTTTTTTTTGGATGTTGAGATCAAGAGGGGGTGTTGAGATAGGTGATCTCATTAGTTTTATTTGAGTTTACATTCTAGTATACATATGTTGTATTTGTATCTACTCTCAGGAAATGCATGGCACTTTATGACAAGGTTTGGGACTTGTTTTAGTTTTTCGCGACTGTTCAGCTAACTTGACGTTAACTTCTACGTCAGTGTTTTTTTTTTGGTATAGCGGTGCTGGCGGGAATTTTTCCCTCACTCTGTACTGTACATGTCCCATGGCTAACCGATGTTGATTCCCGGAGCTGTGAAGAAGAAAATAAAAGACGATTCAAACAAGGCAAACTTGTGAATTCCTTCCGAAACATGGAAAACGAAGAAGCTGCAAACTTAAACGCATCAAGGACATTCGTTCTGTATGTAATCAGAAGTTAATAGTGTTAACGGTTTGTGAGAAATTTACAATGCTAGACAAAAAAATAAATTAAAAGGAAATAATTAAATCAATAGATAGACAAATAAAAAATTAAAACGAAAAAAGATTGCAAGGGGAATACAACATATAATTAAGTTGGCGATTCACAAGGAATCTCAGACATCAAACTGTATATTTTTTGTTGTTTATATATAAACATATACAAAACAAACATATGTTGTTTGTTGTTGTTTATTTTTGGGATATATTGAGGAATATTTGTTGGAAAGGAGTCACAATCGCTTTTTGATAATGTCGAAGTGTATAGGTGGCTATAGAATTTAAAGATTTCTGTGGAAATTATAGCTTCATCTGTAATTTCCTTGTTGTTAAGACGGGCTTCCGCTTTGCTCCGCTCCTCCGCTCCTCCGCTCTTCCGCTCGGGCCCTGGAACTCCCGATCTGCGGGACTTCGGTGAATTCCGGGCCAGTCTTCTGCTCTTCTGCTCTCCTCCGCTTCTTCGCTCCCCCGCTTTGGACCCTGGAACTCCCGAACTGGGCCGGGCTTCTGCCCTCCGCCTCTCCTCTGCTCATCCGCTCCAGGCCCTGGCACTCCTTGTCATCCAGTCATTCGCATGTGCGAGCCCGGAGGTCCGGGAGCTCCACTCAAACGTCCGGGGGATAAGGGTAAGGGGTCCTGCTCCCCCCCCCCCCCCCCCTCGCCGCCTCTGAGAAGAGAAACATCTCCTCCGCTCCTCCGCTTCTCAGCTCCTCCGCTCCTCCGCTGCGGAACCAGGTACTCCCGATCCTCCGAACTCAGGCGAATAGCGTGACGTGCTTCTGCTCTCCTATAAGACCCTACACACTTCAAACACGGCTGTTATCACCCTGTTACTGCATTACAATGACACCCATTTGCTTTTGATCTCAGTGTCTGCCACCGTAAGGAAAAAGCGGGGGGGACGGGGGGGGGGGGGGACATAAGGGCATTCGTTCTGTATGTAATCAGAAGTTAATAGTGTTAACGGTTTGCGAGAAATTTTTAATGCTGGACAAAAACAGAAAATTAAAAGGAAATAATTAAATAAATAGATAGAAAAATAAAATTAAAAACTAAAAAAAAAATTGCAAGGGGAATACAACATGTAATTAAGTTGGCCGTTCACAAGGAATCTCAGACATCAAACTGTTTTTAATTGAACATAAATAGTACACACAAATATACAAATGTACAAATAAACATGGCAAGGTAGAACTGAATGTCAATGAAACAACCAGGGATGAGGAAGCAACGGACATAAGGACATTTGTTCTGTATGTAATCAGAAGTTAATAGTGTTAACGGTTTGTGAGAAATTTACAGTGCTAGACAAAAAAAGAAATTAAAAGGAAATAATTAAATCAATAGATAGACAAATAAAAAATTAAAACGAAAAAAAAATTGCAAGGGGAATATAACATGTAATTAAGTTGTTTTTCTTTTTTTCCAAAAAAAGGAATCTCAGACATGGGTAACTGTATATTTTTTAGTTTTTGGATTTTTCCATAAGTTTTAAGGATTTTTTTTTATAATTCAAAATCGTTTATGAAGAAATTAAAATTTGGGGAGCATTTTTGCATTCTGTTTTTGTGAATGAGGAACTTGGCCAGGCCTAAAAGAACATTGACACAGAGTTCATCTGTTATGTTGCTTATAAGTAAACCAAATGTGATATCATCTTTTGAGAGGGAAACTGGTGACGATGGAATGAGAATGAGAAAAAATATATGGTCAATGGTTTCAATGTTGTCTTCACAAAATGTACAAATATTATCTTCAAAAGTAAAGCGTACCCGCAATAATTCCTTAGATGGGTAGATGTCATTCATAATTTAGAAGTGGGTCTCTTCTTGCCTTGGGGGGTATGGGTAGAGTCAGACACATAGTTTGCAGCGTGGCAATCGATTCCTTATCAAATTTATTTCAAATATTATTTTTGTTTTGACGTCCAGGGAACAAGTTTCCTGTGAAACATGTCCTAATAAAGGAGTTGCTGCACTTTCTGTCCAGAATTGAGATTCCCTGGAGTGATAGTCGGGGTAACTGTGGTTGTACGGTTCGGTGCGTCATTATATTTTTGGTCAGGAATACAAATTGTCGAGGCAGTGCGTTTCGTAACTTTATCAACTCTAATATGGGAGGCTTAAATCTGTGTGTAGTACAGAACTGTTCATAGTCTAGACGACTGCCATTGTCATCCATCAAGTCAATTATTGACCATATACCTTTCTCAAAGCATTCCTTGTAAAACAGAGGTTTGTTGCCACGCAGTACATATCTATTGTTCCAAATTATTGTACTGTGTGGTGAGAAATTGTGTACATATATCATTTTCCAGTATCATAGTATTTGTTTATGGAACTCTGAAAATTGGACAGGAATCTTGTTGATATCCAAGTCAGAGATAAGCACAAGACTTAGGCCACCGACTTTGTTGAATAAGTAGTTTGGAGTACAATACCAGAAAAAATGATGATGTTTGATCCAGGATTTCAACCAGTTCACCTTCAATGTCCCATTCAGGCAGTCCAACTCTATCACTTTCAGCCCTCCCTCACTTGTTTCTTTCCCCATATGTGATTTTTTTAGATGGTGTGGTCTGTTCCTCCAGATAAAGTTGAAATTTATTTGGTTAATAGATTTTATGAGTTGATTTGGAGCAGCATTGGAATACACTGGGTATATACATCTGGATAAACATTCCATTTTACTCAAATATATCCGGCCTAATATTGATAAATCTCTTTGGAGCCATATATTCAATTTAGCTTTACTTTGATTCAGTTTAGATTCAATGTTCCTGGACTGATTTAACTTTTGGTCCTTAGATAGGAAAATGCTCAAGTATTTTATTTCTGATTTGATAGGAACATTGCTGATTTCCTTTAGTGGTGAGTCATGCAGCTCAAGAAGTTTGCATTTCTTTAAGTTTAATGACAATCCTGAAGCCTTGGAGAATGTTTTAATTTTTTCAACGCTTATTGGGACTTGATGTTCATTTTTCAAAACTAAGGTTGTGTCATCTGCCAGCAGGCTAATTACAATTTCTGTCCCCGACATTATTTCTGTCCCACACATACACACACACAAACACACACACACACACACACACACACACACACACACACACACACACACACACACACACACACACACACACACACACACACACTCACACTCACACAAACCTTAATTCCACTCTTTTATATACGCATGTCTGGAGTTCCGGGAGCTCGTTCTCAACGTTCTGGGAATAATCATAGCTGTGCTGATAGCATTAGCCGAAACGCCCCCCCCCCCCACACACCACCACCACCACCACCACCACCAATCTATGGGTGCATGAAGATAGGCTGTCTTTACATCCATTTGGTGTAAGAACAAGTTTTCCGGAACTGATTTCTGCATAAACACCCTCACACTTGTCATATTTGCTGTTGGAGAAAATGTTTCCTCGAAATCCGTGCCATACTTTTGACTGTAGCCCTTAGCAACATACCGAGCTTTATATTTGTTTGTGCCATCTTCATTTCTTTTTAGCGCTTACGCCCCCCACCCCCCACCCCCACCCCCACTGCACACTTGCCTTGGTGTAGCTGTGTTAGGGTAAAAGTGTTCTTCTCTCTCAATGACTCCATCTCTTCGTCCATAGATTTCATCCACTTGTCAGCATTAAGTGAACTCCTTGCCTCTTTAAATGTCTGTGGGACACCACACGCCAGTCTATAACAGTAGTCAATGTTAGTGAACACTTGGTCATCGTCAATAGCACTAGTCACATAACTATTAAAGTAACTGGGCTTCTTTTTGGTTCTAGTTGATCGTCTCACATTGTCTGCACTGCTTGGCTGTGTCACACGGTCAGATACGGGGTTGCCCATTACCAAGGTGTACAAAGGTGTACAAGACAGTGGTTAGACCAGCGATGATGTATGGACTAGAAACTGTTACAATGACAAAAAGACAGCAGGCAGAACTAGAGGTTGCAGATATGAAGATGTTGAGGTTCTCTTACGGAGTGACCAGGATTGATAGGATCAGGAATGAGTATCAGAGGAACAGCACATGTTCGATGTTTTGGAGAGAAGGTCAGAGAAGCCAGACTGAGATGGTTCGGTCATGTACAGAGGAGGGATAGAGAATATATTGGTAGACGGATGCTGGAATTGGAGCTGCAAGGCAAGAGGTCTCGAGGAAGACCAAAGAGAGGATTTATGGACGTGGTGAGAGAGGATATGAAGGTAGTTGGTGTGAGAGAGGAGGATACGGAGAATAGGGTTAGATGGAGAAAGTTGACTCGCTGTGGCCACACCTGACGGGAAAAGACAAAAGAAGAAGAAGAAGAAGAAGAAGAAGAAGAAGAAGAAGAAGAAGAAGAAGAAGAAGGAGAAGAAGAAGAAGAAGAAGAAGAAGAAGAAGAAGAAGAAGAAGAAGAAGAAGAAGAAGAAGAAGAAGAAGAAGAAGAAGGGGAAGAAGAAGAAGAAGAAGAAGAAGAAGAAGAAGAAGAAGAAGAAGAAGTAAGAAAGAGAGGTTGGGGGGTAAGCAAACCTTCTCCACGGGCTCTAAACTCGTTCGTCGCCGCTACTCGGGGAACACCGGATGGCTTTCTCCCTCCGCTTCCTTACATTTTATGTCCGCTAGATGGCGGCATCCGACTGTGCACAGCGCTTGGAGCTCCAGCAGGTGATCTGGCCGCTGTGTATGAGAGGAATAAACGAGTGGGGCCGTGAGTGCAATAAATCCCCCTCCACTTCTTACATGGATGTTATCACCCTGTTACTGTATTTTAACGATACCGCTGTGTTTTCCACCTCAATGTTAAGCCGATTTTTAAACATTAAAAACCAAATTGCTCGATTCAGTGACACCGAGGCCCTGAGTGGAGGACTTATGGAGTTGACTCCTTCGCTTATTCATATGTGCATGTCTGGTGCTCCCGGAGCTTCACGCCGACGTCACGGGGATCCGTGTCCGAAGAAGGTGCACCTTGGCCGGTCTGCGGGATCCTGTTGACCGGAAGCTGAGACTGGCCCTTGGAAATAAAACGGAAAATAATTGAGAGCATATTTCTCAGTTAACAACGCCCCCACTTGCTCTCATATTATTGGTATCTTTGCCCATTTACATCAAAATAAAATACTCATGACCCAAACAACAAACAACAACTTTGAAAAATTCAACAACTTAAACTGTGATGCAGGCTTTGTCATAACATGTGCCGGCATCTCTTGTGTTGGACAATACTGTAGGGCTACCTTTCCACATATTTTCTTTGTGACATCTTAACACACTCTTCTGACTGACATATTTTCTGGGTATTGATTTTGATCACTTTGCCCATGTCCTTCATTTTAAATCTAGCTGTAAGCATGATTTTCACCTCTTTCATTACTTCCTCATCACTCGCAGCTATGATTAAATCATCTACCCATATTATGATGATGACCTTGTCATTTTGGTTTTCTTTGACATAAACACAATGATCTGCTTCATTCTGAATAAAGTCATTGTCAATCAAGTAAGAATGGAGCATCAGATCCCAATGACGACCGGCTTGTTCAGGGACGTATAGTGACTTTTTAATTTTACACACCAGCTTCTGTTTTTTATTTGTCACTTCATATCCTTCTGGTTGTTCTACACAGAGCTCACAATCTATGGGTGCATGAAGATAGGCTGTCTTTACATCCATTTGGTGTAAGAACAAATTTTCCGGAACTGATTTCTGCATAAACACCCTCACACTTGTCATATTTGCTGTTGGAGAAAATGTTTCCTCGAAATCCGTGCCATACTTTTGACTGTAGCCCTTAGCAACATACCGAGCTTTATATTTGTTTGTGCCATCTTCATTTCTTTTTAGCGCTTACGCCCCCCACCCCCCACCCCCACCCCCACTGCACACTTGCCTTGGGGTAGCTGTGTTAGGGTAAAAGTGTTCTTCTCTCTCAATGACTCCATCTCTTCGTCCATAGATTTCATCCACTTGTCAGCATTGAGGGAACTCCTTGCCTCTTTAAATGTCTAACTGATCATCATCATCATCATCATCATCATCATCATCATCATCATCATCATCATCATCATCATCCTGGTCTGAGCTCATCTCTGTCTGGGTTTGTTGCTCTGGAGATGGGTTCGACACAAATTTTAGCAGTCTGTTTTAGTACTCTTTCACTATTTGGATAATATACAAAATAAGCTGGACTATTTTTGTCATATCCAATGAAAACTCCCTTCTCACCTCTTGAGTCAAGTTTCTTTTTGTTGTGCTTGTATGCATAGCACACAGCACCAAACTTTTGCATTTGTGACACATTTGGTATCTTTCCCGTCAAGCCGAAACGCCCCCCCCCCCCCACCACCACCACCACACACACATTAGCTCCTCCATTCATTCACATGTACACGCCGGCTGCTCCGGGAGAATGTTTTAATTTTTTCAACACTTATTGGGACTTGATGTTCATTTTTCAAAACTAAGGTTGTGTCATCTGCCAGCTGGCTAATAACAATTTCTGTCCCCAACATTATGTCTGTCCGACACACACACACACACACACACACACACACACACACACACAGACACACACACACACACACGCCTTAATTCCACTCTTTTATATACGCATGTCTGGAGTTCCGGGAGCTCGTTCTCAACGTTCTGGGGATAATCATAGCTGTGCTGATAGCATTAGCCGAAACGCCCCCCCCCCCCACACCACCACCACCACCACCACCACCCCCCACACACACATTAGCTCCTCCATTCATTCACATGTACACGCCGGCTGCTCCGGGAGCTCCACGCCGACGTTTCGGGGATCGATGTCCGGAGAAGGTGCACCATTGCCGGCCTGCGGTATCCTGTAGACCCCCCCCCCCTCCATA
Source organism: Fistularia commersonii (assembly GCF_037954325.1). Taxonomy (NCBI): domain Eukaryota; kingdom Metazoa; phylum Chordata; class Actinopteri; order Syngnathiformes; family Fistulariidae; genus Fistularia; species Fistularia commersonii. The sequence continues at coordinate 324,615 of NW_028233998.1, forward strand.
CACACATGCAATACGCCTTGAAACGCATCGCTCGCACCGACGCGGGGAATCCTTTACCCTACTTCCACAACAACGGCGAGAATCACATTGCGTCGGCCGCCGTGAGGAAGAGGGGGGGGGGGGGGGCATTAAGGGGGGGAGAGAGAGAGACATGGAGATTTTCTCAGCCTCTCATTCTTTTTTTTTTTTTTTTTAATTGAACATAAATAGTACACACAAATATACAAATGTACAAATAAACATGGCAAGGTAGAACTGAATGTCAATGAAACAACCAGGCATGAGGAAGCAATGGACATAAGGACATTCGTTCTGTATGTAATCAGAAGTTAATAGTGTTAACGGTTTGTGAGAAATTTACAATGCTAGACAAAAAAAGAAATTAAAAGGAAATAATTAAATCAATAGATAGACAAAATAAAAAATTAAAACGAAAAAAGATTGCAAGGGGAATACAACATATAATTAAGTTGGCGATTCACAAGGAATCTCGGACATCAAACTGTATATTTTTTGTTGTTTATATATAAACATATACAAAACAAACATATGTTGTTTGTTGTTGTTTATTTTTGGGATATATTGAGGAATATTTGTTGGAAAGGAGTCACAATCGCTTTTTGATAATGTCGAAGTGTATAGGTGGCTATAGAATTTAAAGATTTCTGTGGAAATTATAGCCTCATCTGTAATTTCCTTGTTGTTAAGACGGGCTTCCGCTTTGCTCCGCTCCTCCGCTCCTCCGCTCTTCCGCTCCGGGCCCTGGAACTCCCGATCTGCGGGACTTCGGTGAATTCCGGGCCAGTCTTCTGCTCTTCTGCTCTCCTCCGCTTCTTCGCTCCCCCGCTTTGGACCCTGGAACTCCCGAACTGGGCCGGGCTTCTGCCCTCCGCCTCTCCTCTGCTCATCCGCTCCAGGCCCTGGCACTCCCTGTCATCCAGTCATTCGCATGTGCGAGCCCGGAAGTCCGGGAGCTCCACTCAAACGTCCGGGGGATAAGGGTAAGGGGTCCTGCTCCCCCCCCCCCTCGCCGCCTCTGAGAAGAGAAACATCTCCTCCGCTCCTCCGCTGCGGAACCAGGTACTACCGATCCGCCAGACTCAGGTGAATTGCGGACAGGGCTTTTGCTGTCCTCCGCTCCTCCGCTTTGGGCCCTGGAACTCCCGAACCGCTGGACATAAGCGAATCAAGGCCGGGCATCTGCCCTCCTCCGCTCCTCAGCTCATCCGCTCGTGGCCCTGGTACTCCCAGTCCGCGGGAACCCCCCCCCCACCCACCCACCCACCAAAACAAACTCTCACACACACATAAACACACGCACACACACACACACACACACACACACACACACACACACACACACACACACACACACACACACACACACACACCAACATACACACACACACACACACACACACACACACACACACACACACACCTGAACTCATCATAGCTGTGCTAATAGCATTGGCCGAAACGTATCCACAACAAAACAAACATTAGCTCATCCACTCATTCACATATGTGTGTGCCCAGAGGTACGGGAGCTCCAGTCATACGTCCGGGTGATCTATGTCCGGAGAAGGCTCACATTGGCCGGTCTAAGGGGTCCTGCTGCCCCCAAGCTTCCCCGCCTTTGAGAAGAGAAACATAACTCCGCTCCTCTGCTCCTCCGCTTCTCAACTCCTCTGCTCCTCCGCTATGGGCCCTGGTACTCCCGATCCTCCGAACTCAGGCGAATAGCGTGACGTGCTTCTGCTCTCCTATAAGCCCCTACACACTTCAAACACGGCTGTTATCACCCTGTTACTGCATTGCAATGACACCCATTTGCTTTTGATCTCAGTGTCTGCCACCGTAAGGAAAAAGCGGGGGGACGGGGGGGGGGTGACGGGAGACATAAGGGCATTCGTTCTGTATATAATCAGAAGTTAATAGTGTTAACGGTTTGCGAGAAATTTTTAATGCTGGACAAAAACAGAAAATTAAAAGGAAATAATTAAATAAATAGATAGAAAAATAAAATTAAAAACTAAAAAAAAAATTGCAAGGGGAATACAACATGTAATTAAGTTGGCCGTTCACAAGGAATCTCAGACATCAAACTGTTTTTAATTGAACATAAATAGTACACACAAATATACAAATGTACAAATAAACATGGCAAGGTAGAACTGAATGTCAATGAAACAACCAGGGATGAGGAAGCAACGGACATAAGGACATTTGTTCTGTATGTAATCAGAAGTTAATAGTGTTAACGGTTTGTGAGAAATTTACAGTGCTAGACAAAAAAAAGAAATTAAAAGGAAATAATTAAATCAATAGATAGACAAATAAAAAATTAAAACGAAAAAAAAATTGCAAGGGGAATATAACATGTAATTAAGTTGTTGTTTTTTTTTTCCAAAAAAAAGGAATCTCAGACATGGGTAACTGTATATTTTTTAGTTTTTGGATTTTTCCATAAGTTTTAAGGATTTTTTTTTATAATTCAAAATCGTTTATGAAGAAATTAAAATTTGGGGAGCATTTTTGCATTCTGTTTTTGTGAATGAAGAACTTCGCCAGGCCTAAAAGAACATTGACATAGAGTTCATCTGTTATGTTGCTTATAAGTAAACCAAATGTGATATCATCTTTTGAGAGGGAAACTGGTGATGAGGGAATGAGAATGAGAAAAAATATATGGTCAATGGTTTCAATGTTGTCTTCACAAAATGTACAAATATTATCTTCAAAAGTAAAGCGTACCCGCAATAATTCCTTAGATGGGTAGATGTCATTCATAATTTAGAAGTGGGTCTCTTCTTGCCTTGGGGGGTATGGGTAGAGTCAGACACATAGTTTGCAGCGTGGCAATCGATTCCTTATCAAATTTATTTCAAATATTATTTTTGTTTTGACGTCCAGGGAACAAGTTTCCTGTGAAACATGTCCTAATAAAGGAGTTGCTGCACTTTCTGTCCAGAATTGAGATTCCCTGGAGTGATAGTCGGGGTAACTGTGGTTGTACGGTTCGGTGCGTCATTATATTTTTGGTCAGGAATACAAATTGTCGAGGCAGTGCGTTTCGTGACTTTATCAACTCTAATATGGGAGGCTTAAATCTGTGTGTAGTACAGAACTGTTCATAGTCTAGACGACTGCCATTGTCATCCATCAAGTCAATTATTGACCATATACCTTTCTCAAAGCATTCCTTGTAAAACAGAGGTTTGTTGCCACGCAGTACATATCTATTGTTCCAAATTATTGTACTGTGTGGTGAGAAATTGTGTACATATATCATTTTCCAGTATAATAGTATTTGTTTATGGAACTCTGAAAATTGGACAGGAATCTTGTTGATATCCAAGTCAGAGATAAGTAGAAGACTTAGGCTGCCGACTATGGTGAATAAGTAGTTTGGAGTACAATACCAGAAAGAATGATGATGTTTGATCCAGGATTTCAACCAGTTCACCTTCAATGTCCCATTCAGGCAGTCCAACTCTATCACTTTCAGCCCTCCTTCACTTGTTTCTTTCACCATATGAGAGTTTTTTAGATGGTGTGGTCTGTTCCTCCAGATAAAGTTGAAATTTATTTGGTTAATAGATTTTATGAGTTGATTTGGAGCAGCATTGGAATACACTGGGTATATACATCTGGATAAACATTCCATTTTAGTCAAATATATCGGGCCTAATATTGATAAATCTCTTTGGAGCAATATATTCAATTTAGCTTTACTTTGATTCAGTTTAGATTCAATGTTCCTGGATTGATTTAACTTTTGGTCCTTAGATAGGAAAATGCTCAAGTATTTTATTTCTGATTTGATAGGAACATTACTGATTTCCTTTAGTGGTGAGTCATGCAGCTCAAGAAGTTTGCATTTCTTTAAGTTTAATGACAATCCTGAAGCCTTGGAGAATGTTTTAATTTTTTCAACGCTTATTGGGACTTGATGTTCATTTTTCAAAACTAAGGTTGTGTCATCTGCCAGCAGGCTAATAACAATTTCTGTCCCCGACATTATTTCTGTCCCACACATACACACACACACACACACACACACACACACACACACACACACACACACACAGACACACACACACACACACACACACACACACACACACACACACACACACAGACACACTCACACACACCTTAATTCCACTCTTTTATATACGCATGTCTGGAGTTCCGGGAGCTCGTTCTCAACGTTCTGGGGATAATCATAGCTGTGCTGATAGCATTAGCCGAAACGCCCCCCCACACCACCACCACCCCACACACACACATTAGCTCCTCCATTCATTCACATGTACACGCCGGCTGCTCCGGGAGCTCCACGCCGACGTTTCGGGGATCGATGTCCGGAGAAGGTGCACCATTGCCGGTCCGCGGTGTCCTGTAGACCCCCCCCCTCCATACACACATGCAATACGCCTTGAAACGCATCGCTCGCACCGGCGTCCTACTGCCCCTAAACTTCCCATCCTCTGCCATTGAGAAGAGAAACATTACCTCCGCTCCTCCATTCCTCCGCTTCTCCGCTCCACCGCTCCTCCGCTCCTCCGCGATGGGCCCTGGTACCCCCCCCCCACCTAAACAAACTCTCACACATACACACACGAACACACTCACACAGACACAAAAACAAACACACACACACACACACACACACACACACACACACACACCTTAACTCATCTTAGCTGTGCTAATAGCATTAGCCGAAACGCATCCACAACCAAACAAACATTAGCTCATCCACTCATTCACATGTGTGTGCCCAATGGTCCGGCAGCTCCAATCATACTACCGGGTGATCTATGTCCGGAGAATGCTCACATTAGCCCGTCTAAGGGGTTCTTCTGCCCCCAAGCTTCCCCGCCTCTGAGAGAAGAAACATTACCTCCGCTCCTCTGCTCCTCCGCTTCTCAGCTCCACCGCTCCTCCGCGATGGGCCCTGGTACTCCCCCCCCTCCCCCCCACCTAAACAAACTCTCACACAAAATCACTCACACACACACAAAAACACACAAACACACACACACACACATACACACACACCTGAACTTATCATAGCTGTGCTAATAGCATTAGCCGAAACGCATTCACAACCAAACAAACATTAGCTAAACCACTCATTCACATGTGTGTGCCCAATGGTACTCCCTGTCCACGACCCCCCCCCCCCCACCAAAAGAGCCTCTCACACACACACACACACACAAAGACACTCACACACACACAGACACACACATAATCACATACACATACCTTAAGTCTTCATAGCTGTGCTAATAGCTTTAGCCGAAACGCATCCACAACCAAACAAACATTAGCTCATCCACTCATTCACATGTGTGTGCCCTGGTACTCCGTGTCCGCGACCCCCCCCCCCCACCAAAACAAACTATCACACACATACACAAAGACACTCACACACACACACACACTGACACACATACACACATTAAGTCATCATAGCTGTGCTAGTAGCATTAGCCGAACGCATCCACAACCTAACAAACATTAGCTCATCCACTCATTCACATGTGTGTGCCCAATGGTCCGCTTCTCCGCTCCACCGCTCCTCCACTATGGGCCCTGGTACTCCCGATCCGCCGGACTCAGGAGAATTAAGAATAAGAATCAGAACAACTTTATTAATCCCGAAGGAAATTGCAGTGCCAGAGTTACAGAAAATATAACAGTAATAAATAATAAAAGAAAGGCAGAATTATAAATAAAAATAAACTATAAACTATAAAGTGTTTCAGTGAAACTATAGAGTGTCTTAGTAAGCACTGATAAAACTATAAGTGTCTTAGTAACAAGTGGGGTAAGGAGTGCGCAATAGTATGATAGAAGGGAACATTATAGTGTAGCTGTTATGAGATGAGATGAAATATTGCACAATGTAGCTGTTATGAGATGAAATATTGCACAGTTTCTGAATATTGCACAGAAATGAGATATTGCACATTTTTGTTTGTTTTTAAGTTAAAGATAGGTTTTTATGGTTGCCGGCGGCTGAATGGGACGTGCTTCTGCCCTCCATCCGCTCCACAGCTCATCCGCTCCAGGCCCAGCTACCCCCTGTCCGCGCCCCCCCCCCCCACCTAAACAAACTGTCACACACATATACACAATCGCACACACAAACACACACACACACACACACAAGAACGCACAAACACACAAGAACACACAAACACACAAACACACACACACACACACACACCTTAAGTCATCATACCTGTGCTAATAGCTCCCAAGCTTCCCCGCCTCTGAGAGGAGAAACAATACCTCCGCTACTCTGCTTCTCAGCTCCACCGCTCCTCCGCTATGGGCCCTGGTAACCCCCCCACCTAAACACACTCACACACACACAAAAACACACAAACACACACACGCACACACACACACATACACACACACAAACACACACACAAACACACCTTAACTCATCATAGCTGTGCTAATAGCATTAGCCGAAACGCATCCACGACCAAACAAACATTAGCTCATCCACTCATTCACATGTGTGTGCCCAATGGTCCGGGAGCTCCAATCATACGTCCGGGGGATCTATGTCCGGAGAATGTGAGCATTAGCCCGTCTAAGGGGTTCTTCTGCCCCCAAGCTTCCCCGCCTCTGAGAGAAGAAACATTACCTTCGCTCCTCTGCTCCTCCGCTTCTCAGCTCCACCGCTCCTCCGCTATGGGCCCTGGTACTCCCCCCCCCCCACCTAAACAAACTCTCACACAAAATCACTCACACACACACAAAAACACACAAACACACACACACACACATACACACACACCTTAACTCATCATAGCTGTGCTAATAGCTTTAGCCGAAACGCATCCACAACCAAACAAACATTAGCTCATCCACTCATTCACATGTGTGTGCCCTGGTACTCCGTGTCCGCGACCCCCCCCCCCCACCAAAACAAACTATCACACACATACACAAAGACACTCACACACACACACACACACTGACACACATACACACATTAAGTCATCATAGTTGTGCTAATAGCATTAGCCGAAATGCATCCACAACCAAACAAACATTAGCTCATCCACTCATTCACATGTGTGTGCCCAATGGTTCGCTTCTCCGCTCCACCGCTCCTCCGCTCCTCCGCTCCTCCGCTATGGGCCCTGGTACTCCCGATCCGCCGGACTCAGGAGAATTATGGGACGTGCCTTTGCCCTCCATCCGCTCCACAGCTCATCCGCTCCAGGCCCAGCTACCCCCTGTCCGCGCCCCCCCCCCCCACCTAAACAAATTGTCACACACATATACACAAACGCACACACAAACACACACACACACACACACACAAGAACACACAACACACAAACACACAAACACACACACACACACACACACCTTAAGTCATCATACCTGTGCTAATAGCTCCCAAGATTCCCCGCCTCTGAGAGGAGAAACAATACCTCCGCTACTCCGCTCCTCCGCTTCTCAGCTCCACCGCTCCTCGGCTATGGGCCCTGGTACCCCCCCCCCCACCTAAACACACTCACTCACACACAAAAACACACAAACACACACACGCACACACACACACACATACACAAACACACCTTAACTCATCATAGCTGTGCTAATAGCATTAGCCGAAACGCATCCACTACCAAACAAACATTAGCTCATCCACTCATTCACATGTGTGTGCCCAATGGTCCGGGAGCTCCAATCATACGTCCGGGGGATCTATATCTGGAGAAGGCTCACAGTGGCTGGTCTAAAGCGTCCGACTGCCCCCAAACTTCCCATCCTCTGCCTTTGAGAAGAGAAAAATGACCTCCGCTCCTCCATTCCTCCGCTTCTCCGCTCCACCGCTCTTCCGCGATGGGCCTTGGTACCCCCCCTCCACCTAAACAAACTCTCACACACACACACATGACCACCCTCACACAGACACAAAAACAAACAAAAAGACACACACACACACACACACACACACACACACCTTAACTCATCTTAGCTGTGCTAATAGCATTAGCCGAAACGCATCCACAACCAAACAAACATTAGCTCATCCACTCATTCACATGTGTGTGCCCAATGGTCCGGCAGCTCCAATCATACGACCGGGGGATCTATGTCCGGAGAATGCTCACATTAGCCCGTCTAAGGGGTTCTGCCCCTAGCTCATCCACTCATTCACATGTGTGTGCCCTATGGTACTCCCTGTCCGCGACCCCCCCCCACCAAAAGAGCCTCTCACACACACAAAGACACTCACACACACACAGACACACATATACACTCATACACACACCTTAAGTCTTCATAGCTGTGCTAATAGCTTTAGCCGAAACGCATCCACAACCAAACAAACATTAGCTCCTCCACTCATTCACATGTGTGTGCCCTGGTACTCCTTGTCCGTGACCCCCCCCCCCCCCCTACCAAAACAAACTATCACACACATACACAAAGACACACACACACACACACACTGACACACATACACACATTAAGTCATGATAGCTGTGCTAATAGCATTAGCCGAAATGCATCCACAACCAAACAAACATTAGCTCATCCACTCATTCACATGTGTGTGCCCAATGGTCCGCTTCTCCGCTCCACCGCTCCTCCGCTATAGGCCCTGGTACTCCCGATCCACAAACACACACAAACACACACACACACACACACACACACAAGAACACAAAAACACACAAACACACAAACACCCACACACACACACACCTTAAGTCATCATAGCTGTGCTAATAGCATTAGCCGAAACGCATCCACAACCAAACAAACATTAGCTCGTCCACTCATTCAAATGTATGTGCCCAGAGGTCCTGGATCTCCGGTCATACGTTCGGGGCATCTATGTCCGGAGAAGGCTCACATTTGCCGGTCTAAGGGGTCCTGCTGCCCCCAAGCTTCCCCGCCTTTGAGAAGAGAAATATAATATCGCTCCTCCGCTCCTCCGCTTCTCAACACCTCCGCTCCTCCGCTATTGGCCCTGGTACTCCCGATCCTGCAAACTCAGGAGAATTGCGAGAGGTGCTTCTGCTCTCCTCCACTCCTCCGCTTCTCCGCTCCTCCGCTTTTCCGCTTTGGGCCCTGGAACTCCCGAACCGCTGGATATAAGGGAATCACGGGCTGGGCTTATGCCCTCCTCTGCTCCTCAGCTCATCCGCTCGAGGCCCTGGTACTCCCTGTCCGCGACCCCCCCCCACCTAAACAAACTCTCACACACACACACAGACACACTCACACACACACACACACACACACACACACATACACGCACACCTTAACTCATCATAGCTGTGCTAATAGCATTAGCCGAAACGCATCCACAACTAAACAAACATTAGCTCTTCCACTCATTCACATGTGTGTGCCCAATGGTCCGGGAGCTCCAATCATACGTCCGGGGGATCTATGTCCGGAGAATGCTCATATTAGCCCATCTAAGGGGTTCTGCTGCCCCCAAGCTTCCCCGCCTCTGAGTGGAGAAACAATACTTCCGCTACTCCGCTCCTCCGCTTCTCAGCTCCACCGCTCTTCCGCTATGGGCCCTGGTACTCCCCCCCTCCACCTAAATAAACTCTCACACATACACACACAAGAACACACTGACACACAAACACACAAAGACACACACACAGCTCAGCTCCACCGCTCCTCCGCTTTGGGCCCTGGAATTCCCGAACCGCTTGACATAAGCGAATCACGGGCCGGGCTTCTGCCCTCCTCCGCTCCTCAGCTCATCCGCTCTTGGCACTGGTACTCCCTGTCCGCGACCCCCCCCCCCCCACCAAAACAACCTCACTCACACAAACACACAAAGACACTCACACACACACACAGACACACACACACCTTAAGTCTTCATAGCTGTGCTAATAGCGTTAGCCGAAAAGCATCCACAACCAAACAAACATTAGCTCATCCAATCATTCACAAGTATGTACCAAGAGGTCCGGGAGCCCCGGTCATACGTCCGGGAGAGCTATGTCCATAGAAGGCTCATATTGGCCAGTCTAAGGGGTCCTGCTGCCCCAAAGCTTCCCCGCCTTTGAGAAGAGAAACATAAGTCTGCTCCTCCGCTCCTCCGCTCCACCGCTACACCGCTTCTCCGTTCTTCCACTCATCCGCTCCGCCACTGATCCGCTCCGGGCCTTAGTACTCCAGAACTGCTGGACATAAGCGAATCAGGCTCCAGGCCCTGGTACTCCCTCTCCGCGGGACTCAGGTGAATTGTCGGCCGGGCTTCCGCTCTCCTCCGCTTCTCTTCTCATCCGCTCCTCCGCTCCTCCGCTCAAGTTCCTGGTACTCCTGACCGTTGGATATAAGTGAACCTGCTCAAGGCCCTGGTACTCCCAATCCGCGGGACTCTGGCGAAATGTGGACCGTGCTTCCCCTCCTCCGCTCCTCCACTCATCCGCCCCTCCGCTCCTTTGCTCCTCCGCTCCTCCGCAATGGCCCTGGTACTCCTGAACTGCTGAACATCATTTAATCACGCTACAGGCCCTGGTACTCCCTTTCTCCGGGATTTAGGCATATTGTGGTCCATGCTTCCGCTCTCCTCCGCTCCTCCGCGCCTCTGCTCCTCCGCTCCTCCGCTCCTCCGCTTCTCCGTTCTTCCGCTCATCCGCTCCGCCGCTCATCCGCTACTGGCCCTGGTACTCCTGAACTGCTGGACCTGGGTGAATCAGGCTCCAGGCCCTGGTACTCCCTCTCCGCGGGACTCAGGTGTATTGTCGGCCGGGCTTCCGCTCTCTTCCGCTTCTCCTCTCATCCGCTCCTCCGCTCCTCCGCTCCTCCGCTCCTCCGCTCCTTTGCTCCTCCGCTCCACCGCTTCTCCGTTCTTCCGCTCATCCGCTCTGCCGCTCATCCGCTCCTGTCCCTGGTACTCCTGAACTGCTGGACATAAGCGATTCAGGCTCCAGACCCTGGTACTCCCCTTCCGCGGGACTCAAGCGAATTGTCGGCCGGGCTTCCGCTCACCTCCGCTCCTCCGCTCCTCCGCTCCTCCGCTCCTCCGCTCCTCCTCTCTGGGCCCTGGTACTCCTGAACTGCTTGCCATAGGCATATAAGGCTCCAGGCCCTGGTGCTCCCAATCCGCGGGCTTCCGCTCACCTCCGCTCCTCCGCTCATCCGCTCCTCCGCTCCCCCGCTCCTCCGCTCAAGGCCCTGGTACTCCCGAACCGCTGGACATAAGCGAATCATGCTCCAGTTTCCTGGTACTCCCTATCCGTGTGACTTAGGCAAATTGTCGGCCGGGCTTCCGCTCACCTCCGCTCCTCCGCTCCTCCGCTCCTCCGCTCCTCCGCTCCTCCGCTCTTCTGCTCATCTGCTCCTCCGCTCCCCCGCTCCAGGCCCTGGTACTCCCAATCCGCGGGACTTAGGCGAATTGTCGGCCGGGCTTCCGCTCTCCTCCGCTTCTCCTCTCATCCGCTCCTCCGCTCCGGGCCCTGGTACTCCTGAACTGCTAGACATAAGCGATTCAGGCTGAAGGCCCTGGTAATCCCCTTCCGCAGGACTCAGGAGAATTGTCGGCTGGGCTTCCGATCTCTTCCGCTTCTCCCCTCCTCCGCACCTCCGCTCCTCCGCTCCTCTGCTCATCTGCTCCTCCGCTCCCCCGCTCCAGGCCCTGGTACTCCCAATCCGCGGGACTAAGGCGAATTGTCGGCCGGGCTTCCGCTCTCCTCCGCTTCTCCGCTCCTCCGCTCCTCCGCTCCTCCGCTCCTCCGCTCTAGGCCCTGGTACTCCTGAACTGCTTGCCATAAGCGAATCAGGCTCCAGGCCCTGGTACTCCCAATCCACGGGACTCAGGCGAAATGTGGGCCGGGCTTCCGCTCTCCTCCGCTCCTCCGCTCCTCCACTCCTCCGCTCCTCCCCTCCGGCCCTGGTACTCCTGAACTGCTGGACATAAGCGAAACAGGCTCCAGGCCCTGGTACTCCCTTTACGCGGGACTTAGGCGAATATTCGGCCGGGCTTCCGCTCACCTCCGCTCCTCCGCTCCTCCGCTCCTCCGCTCCTCCGCTCCTCCGCTCCTCCTCTCTGGGCCCTGGTACTCCTGAACTGCTTGCCATAGGCATATCAGGCTCCAGGCCCTGGTACTCCCAATCCGCGGGACTAAGGCAAAAAGTGGGCCGGGCTTCCGCTCTCCTCCGCTCCTCCACTCATCCAACCCTCCGCTCGTCCGCTCCTCCGCTCCAGCCCTGGTACTCCTGAACTGCTGGATATTAAATCACGCTTCTGGTCCTGGTACTCCCTTTCCGCGGGACTCAGGCGAATTGTCGGCCGGATTCCGCTCTCCTCCGGTCCTCCGGTCCTCCGCTCCTCCGCTCCTCCGCTCCTCCGCTCCTCCGCTCCTCCGTTCCGGCCCTTGTACTCCTGAACTGCTGGACATAAGCGAATCAGGCTCAAGGCCCTGGTACTCCTTCTCCGCGGGACTTAGGCGAATGGTCGGCCGGGCTTCCGCTCACCTCCGCTCCTCCGCTCATCCGGTCCTCCACTCATCCGCCCCTCCGCTCCTTCGCTCCTCCGCACCTGGCCCTGGTACACCTGCATTGCTGAACATCATTAAATCACGTTAATGGCCCTGGTACTCCCTCTCCGCTGGAGTCAGGCGAATTGTCGACCGGGCTTCCGCTCTCCTAAGCTCATCCGCTCATCCGCTCCTCCGCTCCTCCGCTGTGGGCCCTGGTACTCCGGAACCGCAGGACATAAGCGATTCAGGCTCCAGGCCCTGGTACTCCCTTTCCGCGGGACTCAGGCAAATTTTCGGCCGGATTCCGCTCTCCTCCGCTCATCCGCTCCTCCGCTCCACCACTTAAACGTTCTTCTGCTCATCCGCTCCTCCGCTCCGGGCCCTGGTACTCCTGAACTGCTAGACATAATCGAATCAGGTACCAGGCCTTGGTACTCCCTCTCCGCGGGACTTAGGCGAATTTTCGGCCGGGCTTCTGCTCACCTCCGCTCCGCCGCTCATCTGCTCCTCCGCTCCTCCGCTCCTCCGCTCCTCCGCTCCTCCGCTCCTCCGCTCTTCTGCTCATCTGCTCCTCCGCTCCCCCATTCCGGGCCCTGGTACTCCCAATCCGCGGGACTTAGGCGAATTGTCGGCCGGGCTTCCGCTCTCCTCCGCTTCTCCTCTCATCCGCTCCGCCGCTCCTCCGCTTCGGGCCCTGGTACTCCTGAACTGCTAGACATAAGCGAATCAGGCTCCAGGTCCTGGTACTCCCTCTCCGCGGGACTCAGGCGAATTGCCGGCAGGGCTTCCGCTCTCCTCCGCTCCTTCGCTCCTCCGCTCCTCCGTTCTGGCCCTGGTACTCCTGAACTGCTGGACATAAGCGATTTAGGTTCCAGGCCCTGGTACTCCCTCTCCGCGGGACTTAGGCGAATTTTTGGCCGGGCTTCCGCTCTCCTCCGCTCTTCCGCTCCTCCGGTCATCCGCTCATCCGCTCCGGGCCCTGGTACTCCGGACCGCTTGACATAAGTGAATCAGGCTCCCAGCCCTGGTACTCACAATCCGCGCGACATAGGGGAAATGTGGGCCGGGCTTCCGCTCTCCTCCGCTCCTCCGCTCCTCCGCTCCTCCGCTCATCCGCTCCTCCGCTCATCCGCTCATCCGCTCCTCCGATCCTCCGCTCCAGGCCCTGGTACTCCTGAACTGCTGGACATAAGTGAATCAGGCTCCAGGCCCTGGTACTCCCTCTCCGCGGGACTCAGGCGAATTGCCGGCCGGGCTTCCGCTCTCCTCCACTCCTCCGCTCATCCACTCATCCGCCCCTCCCCTCCTCCGCTCCTCCGCACCTGGCCCTGGTACTCCTGAATTGCTGAACATCATTAAATCACGCTTCAGGCCCTGGTACTCCCTTTCCGCGGGACTCAGGCGAATTGTCGGCAGGATTCCGCTCTCCTCCGCTCCTCCGCTCCTCGGCTCCTCCCCACCTCCGCTCCTCCGCTCCTCCGCTCCTCCGCTCCTCCGCTTCTCCGCTCCTCCACTCCTCCGCTCCTCCGCTCCTCCGCTTCTCCTCTCATCCACTCCTCCGCACCTCCGCTCCGGGCCCTGGTACTCCTGAACTGCTGGACATAAGCGAATCAGGCTACAGGCCCTGGTACTCCCTTTCCGCGGGACTTAGGCGAATATTCGGCCGGGCTTTCGCTCATTCCGGCTCCTCCGCTCCTCCGCTCCTCCGCTCCTCCGCTCCTCCGCTCCTCCGCTCTGGGCCCTGGTACTCCTGAACTGCTTGCCATAAGCGAATCAGGCTCCAGTCCCTGGTACTCCAGATCCACGGGACTAAGGCAAAAAGTGGGCCGGGCTTCCGCTCTCCTCCGCTCCTCCACTCATCCAACCCTCCGCTCGTCCGCTCCTCCGCTCCAGCCCTGGTACTCCTGAACTGCTGGATATCATTAAATCACGCTTCTGGTCCTGGTACTCCCTTTCCGCGGGACTCAGGCGAATTGTCGGCCGGATTCCGCTCTCCTCCGGTCCTCCGCTCCTCCGCTTCTCCTGTCCTCCGCTCCTCCGCTCCTCCGCTCTGGGCCCTGGTACTCCTGAACTGCTTGCCATAAGCGAATCAGGCTCCAGTCCCTGGTACTCCTTCTCCGCGGGACTAAGGCAAAAAGTGGGCCGGGCTTCCGCTCTCCTCCGCTCCTCCACTCATCCAACCCTCCGCTCGTCCGCTCCTCCGCTCCAGCCCTGGTACTCCTGAACTGCTGGATATCATTAAATCACGCTTCTGGTCCTGGTACTCCCTTTCCGCGGGACTCAGGCGAATTGTCGGCCGGATTCCGCTCTCCTCCGGTCCTCCGCTCCTCCGCTTCTCCGGTCCTCCGCTCCTCCGCTCCTCCGCTCCTCCGTTCCGGCCCTGGTACTCCTGAACTGCTGGACATAAGCGAATCAGGCTCAAGGCCCTGGTACTCCTTCTCCGCGGGACTCAGGCGAATTGTCGGCCGGGCTTCCGCTCTCCTCCGCTTCTCCTCTCATCCGCTCCTCCGCACCTCCGCTCCGGGCCCTGGTACTCCTGAACATCTAGACATAAGCGAATCAGGCTCCAGGCCCTGGTACTCCCTTTCCACGGGACTTAGGCGAATATTCGGCCGGGCTTACGCTCACCTCCGCTCCACCGCTCATCCGCTCATCCGCTCCTCCGCTCCTCCGCTCCTCCGCTCTGGGCCCTGGTACTCCTGAACTGCTTGCCATAAGCGAATCAGGCTACAGGCCCTGGTACTCCCTTTCCGCGGGACTTAGGCGAATTGTCGGCCGGGCTTCCGCTCTCCTCCGCTTCTCCTCTCATCCGCTCCGCCGCTCGTCCGCTTCGGGCCCTGGTACTCCTGAACTGCTAGACATAAGCGAATCAGGCTCCAGGTCCTGTTACTCCCTCTCCGCGGGACTTAGGCGAATTGTTTGCCGGGCTACCGCTCTCCTCCGCTCCTCCGCTCTTCCGCTCCCCCGCTCCGGGCCCTGGTACTCCGGACCGCTTGACATAAGTGTATCAGGCTCCAAGCCCTGGTACTCCCAATCCGCGGGACATAGGGGAAATGTGGGCCGGCCTTCCGCTCTCCTCCGCTCCTCCGCTCCTCCGCTCCTCCGCTCATCCGCTCATCCGCTCATCCGCTCATCCGCTCATCCGCTCATCCGCTCCTGCGCTCCTCCGCTCCTCCGCTCCTGGCCCTGGTACTCCTGAACTGCTGGACATAAGCGACTCAGGTTCTAGGCCCTGGTACTCCTTCTCCGTGAGACTCAGGCGAATTGCCGGCCGGGCTTCCGCTCTCCTCAGCTCATCCGCTCATCCGCTCATCCGCTCATCCGCTCCTCCGCTCCTCCGCTCCTCCGCTCCTCCGCTCCTCCGCTCCTCCGCTCCACCGCTCCGGCCCTGGTACTCCTGAACTGCTGGACATAAGCGAATCAGGCTCCAGGCCCTGGTACTCCCTCTCCGCGGGACTAAGGCGAATTGTCGGCCGGGCTTCCGCTCTCCTCCGCTTCTCCGCTCCTCCGCTCCTCCGCTCCTCCGCTCTAGGCCCTGGTACTCCTGAACTGCTTGCCATAAGCGAATCAGGCTCCAGGCCCTGGTACTCCCAATCCGCGGGACTCAGGCGAAATGTGGGCCGGGCTTCCGCTCTCCTCCGCACCTCCACTCCTCCGCTCATCCGCCCCTCCGCTCCTCCGCTCCGCCGCTCTGGGCCCTGGTACTCCTGAACTCCTTGCCATAAGCGAATCAGGCTCCAGGCCCTGGTACTCCCAATCCGCGGGACTCAGGCGAAATGTGGGCCGGTCTTCCGCTTTCCTCCCCACATCCGCTCCTCCACTCATCCGCCCCTCCGCTCCTCCGCACCTGGGCCTGGTACTCCTGAATTGCTGAACAGCAATAAATCACGCTTCTGGCCCTGGTACTCCCTCTCCGCTGGACTCAGGCAAATTGTCGGCCGGATTCCGCTCTCCTCCGCTCATCCGCTCCTCCGCTCCACCGCTTAAACGTTATTTTGCTCATCCGCTCCTCCGCTCCTCCGCTCCTGGCCCTGGTACTCCTGAACTGCTGGACATAAGCGAATCAGGCTCCAGGACTTGGTACTCCCTCTCCGCGGGACTCAGGCGAATTGCCGACCGGGCTTCCGCTCACCTCAGCTCATCCGCTCCTCCGCTCCTCCGCTCCTCCGCTCCTCCGCTCCTGCGCTCCTCCGTTCCTCCGCTCCGGCCCTGGTACTCCTGAACTGCTGGACATAGCGAATCAGGCTCCTGGCCCTGGTACTCCCTCTCCGTGGGACTTAGGCGAATTGTTGGCCGGGCTTCCGCTCTCCTCCGCTCCTCCGCTCCTCCGCTCCTGGGCCCGGTTCTCCTGAACTGCTTGCCATAAGCGAATCAGGCTCCAGGCCCTGGTACTCCCTTTCCGCGGGACTCAGGCGAGATGTCGGCCGGATTCCGCTCTCCTCCGCTCATCCGCTCCGCCGCTCCACCGCTTAAACGTTCTTCTGCTCATCTGCTCCTCCGCTCCTCCGCTCCTGGCCCTGGTACTCCTGAACCGCTGGACATAAGCGAATCAGGTTCCAGGACCTGGTACTCCCTCTCCGCGGGACTCAGGCAAATTGCCGGCCGGGCTTCCGCTCTCCTCAGCTCATCCGCTTATCCGCTCCTCCGCTCCTCCGCTCCTCCGCTCCTCCGTTTCTCCGCTCCGGCCCTGGTACTCCTGAACTGCTGGACATAGCGAATCAGGCTCCTGGCCCTGGTACTCCCTCTCCGCGGGACTTAGGCGAATTGTTGGCCGGGCTTCCGCTCTCCTCCGCTCCTCCGCTCCTCCGCTCCTCCGCTCCTCCGCTCTGGGCCCGGTTCTCCTGAACTGCTTGCCATAAGCGAATCAGGCTCCAGGCCCTGGTACTCCCTTTCCGCGGGACTCAGGCGAGATGTCGGCCGGATTCCGCTCTCCTCCGCTCGTCCGCCCCTCCGCTCCACCGCTTAAACGTTCTTCTGCTCATCCGCTCCTCCGCTCCTCCGCTCCTGGCCCTGGTACTCCCCCTAACTGCTGGACATAAGCGAATCAGGCTCCAGGCCCTGGTACTCCCTCTCCGCTGGACTAAGGCGAATATTCGGCCGGGCTTCCGCTCTCCTCCGCTCCTCCGCTCCTCCGCTCCTCCGCTCCTCCGCTCCTCCGCTCCTCCGCTCCTCCGCTCCTCCGCTCCTCTGCTCCTCCGCTCTGGGCCCTGGTACTCCTGAACTGCTTGCCATAAGCGAATCAGGCTCCAGGCCCTGGTACTCCCAATCCGCGGGACTCAGGCGAAATGTGGGCCGGGCTTCCGCTCTCCTCCGCACCTCCACTCCTCCACTCATCCGCCCCTCCGCTCCTCCGCTCCTCCGCTCCTCCGCTCCTCCGCTCCTCCGCTCCTCCGCTCCGCCGCTCTGGGCCCTGGTACTCCTGAACTGCTTGCCATAAGCGAATCAGGCTCCAGGCCCTGGTACTCCCAATCCGCGGGACTCAGGCGAAATGTGGGCCGGTCTTCCGCTCTCCTCCCCACCTCCGCTCCTCCACTCATCCGCCCCTCCGCTCCTCCGCACCTCGGCCTGGTACTCCTGAATTGCTGAACATCATTAGATCACGCTTCTGGCCCTGGTACTCCCTTTCCGCGGGACTCAGGCGAATTGTCGGCCGGATTCCGCTCTCCTCCGCTCATCCGCTCCTCCGCTCCACCGCTTAAACGTTATTTTGCTCATCCGCTCCTCCGCTCCTCCGCTCCTGGCCCTGGTACTCCTGAACTGCTGGACATAAGCGAATCAGGCTCCAGGACCTGGTACTCCCTCTCCGCGGGACTAAGGCGAATTGCCGACCGGGCTTCCGCTCTCCTCAGCTCATCCGCTTATCCGCTTATCCGCTCCTCCGCTCCTCCGCTCCTCCGCTCCTCCGCTCCTCCGCTCCTCCGCTCCTCCGCTCCTCCGCTCCGGCCCTGGTACTCCTGAACTGCTGGACATGGCGAATCAGGCTCCAGGCCCTGGTACTCCCTCTCCGCGGGACTTAGGCGAATTGTTGGCCGGGCTTCCGCTCTCCTCCGCTCCTCCGCTCCTCCGCTCCTCCGCTCCTCCGCTCTGGGCCCGGTTCTCCTGAACTGCTTGCCATAAGCGAATCAGGCTCCAGGCCCTGGGACTCCCTTTCCGCGGGACTCAGGCGAGATGTCGGCCGGATTCCACTCTCCTCCGCTCATCCGCTCCTCCGCTCCTCCGCTCCTGACCCTGGTACTCCTGAACTGCTGGACATAAGCGAATCAGGCTCCAGGCCCTGGTACCCCCTCTCCGTGGGACTCAGGCGAATTGTTGGCCGGGCTTCCGCTCTCCTCCGCTCCTCCGCTCCTCCGCTCCTCCGCTCCTCCGCTCCTCCGCTCCTCCGCTCCCCCGCTCCTCCGCTCCTCCGCTCCTCCTCTCTTCCGCTCCGGCCCCTTGAACTCCCGATATGCGGGACTTCGGTGAATTCCGGGCCAGTCTTCTGCTCTTCTGCTCTCCTCCCCCCCTCCGCTTCTTTGCTCCCCCGCTTTGGACCCTGGAAATCCCGAACCGGGCCGGGCTTCTGCTCTCCGCCTCTCCTCTGCTCATCCGCTCAGAGGCCCTGGCACTCCCTGTCATTCGCATGTGCGTGCCCGGAAGTCCGGGAGCTCCACTCAACCGTCCGGGGGATACGGGTAAGGGGTCCTGCTCCCCCCCCCTTGCCGCCTCTGAGAAGAGAAACATCTCCGCTCCTCCGCTCCTCCGCTTCTCAAGTCCTCCGCTCCTCCGCTGCGGAACCAGGTACTACCGATCCGCCAGACTCAGGTGAATTGCGGACAGGGCTTTTGCTGTCCTCCGCTCCTCCGCTTTGGGCCCTGGAACTCCCGAACCGCTGGACATAAGCGAATCACGGTCCGGGCTTTTGCCCTCCTCCGCTCCTCACCTCATCCGCTCCAGGCCCTGGTACTCCCAGTACGCGGGAACCCCCCCCCACCCACCAAAATAAACTCTCACACACACACACACACACACACACACACACACACACACACACACACCCATACACACACACACACACACACACACACACACACACACACACACACACACACACACCTGAACTCATCATAGCTGTGCTAATAGCATTGGCCGAAACGTATCCACAACAAAACAAACATTAGCTCATCCACTCATTCACATATGTGTGTGCCCAGAGGTACGGGAGCTCCAGTCATACGTCCGGGTGATCTATGTCCGGAGAAGGCTCACATTGGCCGGTCTAAGGGGTCCTGCTGCCCCCAAGCTTCCCCGCCTTTGAGAAGAGAAACATAACTCCGCTCCTCCGCTTCTCAACTCCTCTGCTCCTCCGCTATGGGCCCTGGTGCCCCCGATCCTCCGAACTCAGGCGAATAGCGTGACGTGCTTCTGCTCTCCTATAAGCCCCTACACACTTCAAACACGGCTGTTATCACCCTGTTACTGCATTACAATGACACCCATTTGCTTTTGATCTCAGTGTCTGCCACCGTACGGAAAAAGCGGGGGGGACGGGAGACATAAGGGCATTCGTTCTGTATGTAATCAGAAGTTAATAGTGTTAACGGTTCGCGAGAATTTTTTAATCCTAGACAAAAAAGAAAATTAAAAGGAAATAATTAAATAAATAGATAGAAAAATAAAATTAAAAACTAAAAAAAAAAATTGTAAGGGGAATATAACATGTAATTAAGTTGGCCGTTCACAAGGAATCTCAGACATCAAACTGTTTTTAATTGAACATAAATAGTACACACAAATATACAAATGTACAAATAAACATGGCAAGGTAGAACTGAATGTCAATGAAACAACCAGGGATGAGGAAGCAACGGACATAAGGACATTTGTTCTGTATGTAATCAGAAGTTAATAGTGTTAACGGTTTGTGAGAAATTTACAGTGCTAGACAAAAAAAGAAATTAAAAGGAAATAATTAAATCAATAGATAGACAAATAAAAAATTAAAACGAAAAAAAAATTGCAAGGGGAATATAACATGTAATTAAGTTTTTTTTTTGTTTTTTGTTTTTTTTTTTTTCAAAAAAAAGGAATCTCAGACATGGGTAACTGTATATTTTTTAGTTTTTGGATTTTTCCATAAGCTTTAAGGATTTTTTTTTATAATTCAAAATCGTTTATGAAGAAATTAAAATTTGGGGAGCATTTTTGCATTCTGTTTTTGTGAATGAAGAACTTGGCCAGGCCTAAAAGAACATTGACACGGAGTTCATCTGTTATGTTGCTTATAAGTAAACCAAATGTGATATCATCTTTTGAGAGGGAAACTGGTGATGATGGAATGAGAATGAGAAAAAATATATGGTCAGTGGTTTCAATGTTGTCTTCACAAAATGTACAAATATTATCTTCAAAAGTAAAGCGTACCCTCAATAATTCCTTAGATGGGTAGATGTCATTCATAATTTAGAAGTGGGTTTCTTTGTGCCTTGGGGGGTATGGGTAGAGTCAGATACATAGTTCGCAGCGTGGCAATCGATTCCTTATCAAATTCATTTCAAATATTATTTTTGTTTTGACGTCCAGGGAATAAGTTTCCTGTGAAACATGTCCTAATAAAGGAGTTGGTGCACTTTCTGTCCGGAATTGAGATTCCCTGGAGTGATAGTCGGGGTAACTGTGGTTGTACGGTTTGGTGCGTCATTATATTTTTGGTCAGGAATAGAAATTGTCGAGGCAGTGCGTTTCGTAACTTTATCAACTCTAATATGGGAGGCTTAAATCTGTGTGTAGTACAGAACTGTTCATAGTCTAGACGACTGCCATTGTCATCCATCAAGTCAATTATTGACCATATACCTTTCTCAAAGCATTCCTTGTAAAACAGAGGTTTGTTGCCATGCAGTACATATCGATTGTTCCAAATTATTGTACTGTGTGGTGAGAAATTGTGTACATATATCATTTTCCAGTATAATAGTATTTGTTTATGGAACTCTGAAAATTGGACAGGAATCTTGTTGATATCCAAGTCAGAGATAAGTAGAAGACTTAGGCTGCCGACTATGTTGAATAAGTAGTTTGGAGTACAATACCAGAAAAAATGATGATGTTTGATCCAGGATTTCAACCAGTTCACCTTCAATGTCCCATTCAGGCAGTCCAACTCTATCACTTTCAGCCCTCCGTCACTTGTTTCTTTCCCCATATGTGATTTTTTTAGATGGTGTGGTTTGTTCCTCCAGATAAAGTTGAAATTTATTTGGTTAATAGATTTTATGAGTTGATTTGGAGCAGCATTGGAATACACTGGGTATATACATCTGGATAAACATTCCATTTTAGTCAAATATATCCGGCCTAATATTGATAAATCTCTTTGGAGCCATATATTCAATTTAGCTTTACTTTGATTCAGTTTAGATTCAATGTTCCTGGACTGATTTAACTTTTGGTCCTTAGATAGGAAAATGCTCAAGTATTTTATTTCTGATTTGATAGGAACATTGCTGATTTCCTTTAGTGGTGAGTCATGCAGCTCAAGAAGTTTGCATTTCTTTAAGTTTAATGACAATCCTGAAGCCTTGTAGAATGTTTTAATTTTTTCAACGCTTATTGGGACTTGATGTTCATTTTTCAAAACTAAGGTTGTGTCATCTGCCAGCAGGCTAATAACAATTTCTGTCCCCGACATTATTTCTGTCCCACACATACACACACACACACACACACACACACACACACACACACACACACACACACACACACACACACACACACAAACACACACACACACTCACACACACCTTAATTCCACTCTTTTATATACGCATGTCTGGAGTTCCGGGAGCTCGTTCTCAACGTTCTGGGGATAATCATAGCTGTGCTGATAGCATTAGCCGAAACGCCCCCCCCCCCCACCACCCCACACACATTAGCTCCTCCATTCATTCACATGTACACGCCGGCTGCTCCGGGAGCTCCACGCCGACGTTTCGGTGATCGATGTCCGGAGAAGGTGCACCATTGCCGGTCTGCGGTGTCCTGTAGACCCCCCCCCCCCCCATACACACATGCAATACGCCTTGAAACGCATCGCTCGCACCGACGCGGGGAATCCTTTTCCCTACTTCCACAACAACGGCGAGAATCGCGTTGCGTCGGCCGCCGTGAGGAAGGGGGGGGGGCGGCATTAAGGGGGGGGGAGAGAGAGACATGGAGATTTTCTCAGCCTCTCATTCTTTTTTTTTTTTTTTTGAATTGAATATAAATAGTACACACAACTATACAAATGTACAAATAAACATGGCAAGGTAGAACTGAATGTGAATGAAACAACCAGGCATGAGGAAGCAAAGGACATAAGGACATTCGTTCTGTATGGAATCAGAAGTTAATAGTGTTAACGGTTTGTGAGAAATTTACAATGCTAGACAAAAAAAGAAATTAAAATGAAATAATTAAATCAATAGATAGACTAATAAAAAATTAAAACGAAAAAAAGATTGCAAGGGGAGTACAACATGTAATTAAGTTGGCGACTCACAAGGAATCTCAGATATCAAACTGTATATTTTTTGTTGATTATATATAAACATATACAAAACAAACATATATTGTTTGTTGTTGTTTATTTTTGGGATATGTTGAGGAATATTTGTTGGAAAGGAGTCACAATCGCTTTTTGACAATGTCGAAGTGTATAGGTGGCGATAGAATTTAAAGATTTCTGTGGAAATTATAGCCTCATCTGTAATTTCCTTGTTATTAAGACGGTCTTCCGCTTTGCTCCGCTCCTCCGCTCCTCCGCTCCTCCGCTCCTCCGCTGCGGAACCAGGTACTACCGATCCGCCAGACTCAGGTGAATTGCGGACAGGGCTTTTGCTGTCCTCCGCTTCTCCGCTTTGGGCCCTGGAACTCCCGAACCGCTGAACATAAGCGAATCACGGTCCGGGCTTCTGCCCTCCTCCGCTCCTCACCTCATCCGCTCCAGGCCCTGGTACTCCCTGTCCGCGGGAACACCCCCCCCCCCCCCCCCCACCCACCAAAACAAACTCTCACACGCAGATAAACACACACACACACACACACACACACACACACACAGACAAACACACAAACACACACACACACACCTGAACTCATCATAGCTGTGCTAATAGCATTGGCCAAAACGTATCCACAACAAAACAAACATTAGCTCATCCACTCATTCACATATGTGTGTGCCTAGAGGTACGGGAGCTCCAGTCATACGTCCGGGTGATCTATGTCCGAAGAAGGCTCACATTGGCCGGTCTAAGGGGTTCTTCTGCCCCCAAGCTTCCCCGCCTCTGAGAGGAGAAAAATTACCTCCGCTTCTCAGCTCCACCGCTCCTCCTGTATGGGCTCTGGTACTCCCCCCCCCCACCTAAACAAACTCTCACACATACACACACAAACACACTCACACACACACAAAAACACACAAACACACACACACACACACACACATACACACACACCTTAACTCATCATAGCTGTGCTAATAGCATTAGCCGAAACGCATCCACAACCAAACAAACATTAGCTCATCCACTCATTCACATGTGTGTGCCCAATGGTCCGAGAGCTCCAATCATACGTCCGGGGGATCTATGTCCGGAGTATGCTCACATTAGCCAGTCTAAGGGGTTCTTCTGCCCCCAAACTTCCCCGCCTCTGAGAGGAGAAACATTACCTCCGCTCCTCCGCTTCTCAGCTCCATCGCTCCTCCGCTTGGGCCCTGGAATTCCCGAACCGCTGGACATAAGCGAATCACGGGCCAGGCTTCTGCCCTCCTCCGCTCCTCAGCTCATCCGCTCGAGGCCCCGGTACTCCCTGTCCGCGACCCCCCCCACCTAAACAAATTCACACTCACACACACGCACACACACACACACACAGACACACACACACACACACACACACACAAACACACCTTAACTCATCATAGCTGTGCTAATAGCATTAGCCGAAACGCATCCACAACCAAACTGTTGCGTTTAAGTTCGCAGCTTCTTCGTTTTCCATGTTTCGGAAGGAATTCACAAGTTTGCCTTGTTTGAATCGTCTTTTATTTTCTTCTTCACAGCTCCGGGAATCAACATCGGTTAGCCATGGGACATGTACAGTACAGAGTGAGGGAAAAATTCCCGCCAGCACCGCTATACCAAAAAAAAGAACACTGACGTAGAAGTTAACGTCAAGTTAGCTTAACAGTCGCGAAAAACTAAAACAAGTCCCAAACCTTGTCATAAAGTGCCATGCATTTCCTGAGAGTAGATACAAATACAACATATGTATACTAGAATGTAAACTCAAATAAAACTAATGAGATCACCTATCTCAACAGCCCCTCTTGATCTCAACATCCAAAAAAAAACTTTGGACATTTTAATTTCCAAAGAACCACTTTTTGAATTTTTCTATTTTTACCTTTGTCATGAGTTTTGTCGAGATGTCTGCCAACATGTCCTCTGATGGACAATAGATAAGATTTATTTAACTCTCACTGAGTGCTTCACGAATGAAATGATATTTTACATCAATGTGTTTTGACCTTAGTCTGTTTACAGGATTCTTACTCAGTGCGATGGCCCCCTGATTGTCTCCGTAGATTGTTGTGCAACTGTACATTTTGTTGTCCATACCGTTTAACAGTTGAGACAGGTACATGTTTTCTTGTGCGGTGGTGGCTCGGCCGATGTATTCAGCCTCACATGTTGACAGGGCCACTGTGGGCTGTTTCCTTGACTTCCATGCAATGGCTGGGCCTTGTTTTGTTAAACTGAAACAGTAGCCTGTAGTGCTACGTCTGTCTTCTACAGATGATGCCCAGTCTGAATCACTGTAAGCTATCAGGTTCAAATCCTCCTTATTTGTCTTGAAACTTAGTTCATAATCAGCTGTCCCCTTCAAAAACCTCAGAACATGTTTTGGAGCTACTACATTTTTTACTTTTGCCATTGCCAGATTCTGTGATAGTTTGCTCACTATCCAGCTGATATCAGGTCTGGTGCAAGTCATGGCATAAATAAGACTGCCTACAATCTCACGATATTCTTTGGGGTCGACAGGTTCACTTTGCTCATTTTCATCAGCTACAGGGATGCCCTCTAATTTTTGCTCACTTGGAGTAGATCTTGCTTTACATTCTGACATTCCAAATCTCTCTAGCATTTTTAGGATGTACTTTGTCTGGTTCATTTTGATTTCATCCCCCTTTTGTTCAAATTGTATGCCCAAAAAATATGATAGTTTCCCCAGGTCTTTCATGTTGAACTTGAATTTCATGTTCTGTTTAAATGTGCTGAGTGCATCATTGCTGCTTGCTGCAATAATTAAATCATCTACCCAAATTATTACAATGATTGTGTCACCATTTTCCGTCTGTTTTCTGTACACACAGTGGTCAGAGAGATTTCTCACAAAGTTGTCCTGTTCTAAATGGTCATTAAGGAGTTCATACCAGTTTCTTCCTGATTGTTTCAGGCCATAAAGAGATTTCTTTAATCTATACACTAGTTTCTCTCCTGTTTCTGACATCATTTCAAACCCTTCTGGTTGTTCCAGGAAAATCTCCTCATGTATAGGAGCATGTAAATATGCCGTCTTAACATCCATTTGATGGACAATGAGGTTATTTTGTACGGCTATCTGCATTAGTGCCCGCACTGATGTAATGTTAGCTGTCGGTGCAAAAGTTCCATAGTAGTCTATGGCTTCTGTTTGATTGTAACCCTTAGCTACATATCTGGCCTTAAATATTTGTCCTCCTTCAGCATTTTCTTTAAGGGCAAATACCCATTTTCCTCCAATTACTTTTCTCCCTTCAGGTAAAGTTGTCAGTTCAAATGTGTCATTCTATTTAATCGAGTCAATCTCTTCCCTCATGGCACAATTCCACCCGGGTGCCAGTGGTGACTTCAGTGCTTCACTATAATTCTGTGGGACTCCGCACACAGTCCTGTAACAGTAATCAATAGTTGTATGATTTTTATCATTGTTAATATAGTCTGTCTGATCATCCTCTAAATACCTTGGAACGACCCTTTTTCGTCTAGGATAGCGACTGGTTTGATTATATCTGGGTTTTATGTCTGACCTCGTCTCTTTTTCATTTTGGACATTTTCTGCTGTTTCTTCGTCATGTGACACATCTGCGTTAGTACTCTCATCCTCATTTTGTATATGGTTGTCTGTTTTATTTTCACTTTGTGACACAGCAATACTGGTTTCATCTGTAGATTCTGTGCCTTCATATCCCTGGATTTCTGTCTCATAATCATCAGTTTGTGTTTGTTGTTCAATTCTTCCCTTTTTGATCAATTTCACCAGTCTCTGTTTTGCCACTTTTTCTGTAAGTGGATTATAGACCAGGTATGAAGGGCTTTTCTTACTGTATCCCACAAATATTCCTCTTTCACATCTGGGATCTAATTTCTTAGTGTCATGTTTGTATGCAGAACACTCAGTTCCGAATATCCACATTTTTGAGAGATTTGGCTTTCTCCCTGTTAACATGAAGTATGGGGTATTTTCGAGTCTGTCATTGTAACATCTATTTCGAATATGGGCAGCGGTCTGGACAGCATAAGGCCACAAAACCTTTGGTAATCCTTTTTCTATTAGCATACACCTTGCCATTTCAAAAAGGGTCCTCCATTATCTTTCTGCTGTCCCATTTTGATGGGGAGAGTATGGGGATGATGTTTCATGTCTTATGCCTTTCTCCCTTAGAAGAGATTGAAAAGCATTTCCTGTGAATTCAGTCCCGTTGTCTGACCTGATACATTTGACACGACCATACGCTGCACTGTCAGCAAGGAACTTCTCTGTTGCTAATGTAGCTTCACTCTTGTATTTGAGAAAATATACAAATACTGCCCCTGAATAATCATCTGTGAATGAAATGACATACTTATGCCCTTCTTGACCAGCTGGTTCAATCGGGCCTGATAAGTCAGCGTGTACCATTTTTAGGGGTGCATCAGCTTTTGCATCAGCTTGCCTGTTTCTGCTATTTGTGAATTTTCCCTCTGTGCATACGTTACAGTCTACCTTGGTCTGACCTGTAATCTTCATACCCTCGACTAAGTTTGGTCATTTTAATACATCTTTTACATTGCGGTGTCTCATAATCTCATGCCATGTTTTGACATCACAAGTTCAGTTTACTTTATCCCTGGACATCATGTCATTTACTGTATCATCATAAAGTTGTTGATAATTTACCGTTCTTATGTAGTAGAGTCTGTCACATTCCTCAATGCTGAAAATTGTTCCTTCTTTGGTTATGAATCTGTTCTCTCCTTCTTTGAATATCACGCTGGCTCCATCAGCTGTGGCTGCCTTCACCGATATGAAGTCCTGAGGATATGATGGGATGAATAAGGCTCCCCTTAAGGTTACCAGGACAGGTTTTCCTTCAATGTCCTGGAGTAACACTTCTGCATCACCTCTTTTTAGTGCCACTTTGTTTCTTCTGGTCCCGTCTGCTAGCTCCATGTAATGTTTGTTTGGGTTGAAAAACTCATCAAATCTTGTGAATTTGTCTTCTTGTGTTATGATGTGTGATGTAGCGCCACAGTCTACCATCAGTCCATTTTTTCTGATATTTTCCGGAGGGACTTTTTGACTGACCTTGAATACAAAAGTTTGCTCATCTTCCTTATCTTTGTCTTGGATGTCTGTGTTTTGTTTGACCGAGTCTTCTTTGGGCTTGGATTTTCTTCTGCATGTCTCATCGGTGTGGGTTGCGCTTCTGTGATAGCTGCACCATTTTGGCCCTGATTTTTGGTGACAAGCTTTTGACATATGGCCACGGTTTCCACATCCATAGCAGATCACGGTTGACATGTCCACTTTCATGACATTGTCTGATTTGGTTTTGCTGTCAAACTTTTCAGTCTCTTCATAACTTCTTAGTTTACTCTTGAACTGAATAAACGTCATTTCTTAACTGCTCTGAGTTACATGAATGACGAAGGGCTTGTATGGTTCTGGAAGCCCTTTCATAACCATAGCGATCATCAGCTCATCACTTATCACCTGTTTTGTGTTTCTCGGAGCGGTGACTGCCTTTTCTGCTCTGATAATGTAATCTGTTATTGTTTCGTCGGGTTCCTTCTTGAGTGAGCATAGTTCGCTGTACAGGGAAATAATTCTGGGCTTACCCTGGCTGGCATAATGATCCCGTAATATTTTCAAAGCTTTTCGACCGTCATCTGCGGCTTCCCTCATTACCAATGATAGACTTTTATCATCGAGGAACTGGATAAGCTCAGCGTAGCATTCTGCATTTTTACCTGGGTCGGGCTCAACAGTTGAAAGAATTGTCTCTTTCAAACCTTCAAGTCGCATGTGTCCCAGAAACTTTACTTCCCAAAGCTCGTAGTTGTTTTCGTCTCCATCGGCAACCAAACGTTGCCATCTTCCTCCTTTTGTTCGTAGCCTGGGCCCATAACCTGTTGCGTTTAAGTTTGCAGCTTCTTCGTTTTCCATGTTTCGGAAGGAATTCACAAGTTTGCCTTGTTTGAATCGTCTTTTATTTTCTTCTTCACAGCTCCGGGAATCAACATCGGTTAGCCATGGGACATGTACAGTACAGAGTGAGGGAAAATTCCCGCCAGCAGCGCTATACCAAAAAAGAAAACACTGACGTAGAAGTTAACGTCAAGTTAGCTGAACAGTCGCGAAAAACTAAAACAAGTCCCAAACCTTGTCATAAAGTGCCATACATTTCCTGAGAGTAGATACAAATACCACATATGTATACTAGAATGTAAACTCAAATAAAACTAATGAGATCACCAATCTCAAATCAAAGAAAACATTAGCTCATCCACTCATGCACATGTGTGTGCCCAATGGTCCGGGAGCTCGAATCATCCGTCCGGGGGACCTATGTCCTAGAGAAGGCTCACATTGGCCAGTCTAAGGCGCCCTGCTGCCCCCAAACTTCCCCTCCTCTGCGTTTGAGAAGAGAAACATTACCTCCGCTCCTCCGCTCCTCTGCTTCTCCGCTTCACCGTTCCTCTGCTATGGGCCTTGTTAACCCTAACCCTAACCCTAACCCTAACCCTAACCCCCTGTCCGCGCCCCCCCCCCACCTAAACAAACTGTCACACACATATACACAAACGCACACACACACACACAAACACACACACACACACACACACAAGAACACACAAACACACAAAAACACACACACACACACACCTTAAGTCATCATAGCTGTGCTGATAGCATTAGCCGAAACGCATCCACAACCAAACAAACATTAGCTCATCCACTCATTCACATGTATGTGCCCAGAGGTCTGGGAGCTCCGGGCATACGTCCGGGGCATCTATGTTCGGAGAAGGCACACATTGGCCGGTCTAAGGGATCCTGCTGCCCCCAAGCTTCCCCGCCTTTGAGAAGAGAAATATAATATCGCTCCTCTGCTCCTCCGCTTCTCAACACCTCCGCTCCTCCGCTATGGGTCCTGGTACTCCTGATCCTGCGAACTCAGGAGAATTGCGTGACGTGCTTCTGCTCTCCTCCACTCCTCCGCTTCTCCACTCCTCCGCCTTTCCGCTTTGGGCCCTGGAACTCCCGAACCGCTGGATATAAGGGAATCACGGGCCGGGCTTCTGCCCTGCTCTGCTCCTCAGCTCATCCGCTCGAGGCCTTGGTACTCCCTGTCCGCGACCCCCCCCACCTAAACAAACTCTCACACACACACACAGACACACACACACACCCAAACACACACACACATACACACAGACCTTAACTGATCATAGCTGTGCTAATAGCATTAGCCGAAACGCATCCACAACCAAACAAACATTAGCTCATCCACTCATTCACATGTGTGTGCCCAATGGTCCGGCAGCTCCAATCATACGACCGGAGGATCTGTGTCTGGAGAATGCTCACATTAGCCCATCTAAGGGGTTCTGCTACCCCCAAGCTTCCCTGCCTCTGAGAGAATAAACATCACCTCCGCTCCTCCGCTTCTCAGCTCCACTGCTCCTCTGCTTTGGGCCCTGGAATTCCCGAACCGCTGGACATAAGCGAATCACGGGCCGAGCTTCTGCCTTCCTCCGCTCCTCGGCTCATCCGCTCTTGGCCCTGGTACTCCCTGTCCGCGACACCCCCCCCCCACCAAAAGAGCCTCTCACACACACACACACACACAAAGACACTCACACACACACACAGACACACACATACACACATACACACACTTTAAGTCTTCATAGCTGTGCTAATAGCATTAGCCAAAACGCATCCACAACCAAACAAACATTAGCTCATCCACTCATTCACATGTGTGTGCCCTGGTACTCCCTGTCCGCGACCCCCCCCCACCAAAAGAAACTATCACACACATACACAAAGACACTCACACACACACACACACAGACACGCATACACACCTTAAGTCATCATAGCTGTGCTAAAAGCATTAGCCGAAACGCATCCACAACCACAAACACTAGCTCATCCACTCATTCACATGTATGTGCCCAGAGGTCTGGGAGCTTCGGTCATACGTCTGGGGGAGCTATCTCCAGAGAAGGCTCAAATTAGGCCGTCTAAGGGGTTCTTCTGCCCCCAAGCTTCCCCGCCTCTGAGAGAAGAAACATTACCTCCGCTCCTCTGCTCCTCCGCTTCTCAGCTCCACCGCTCCTCCGCTATTGGCCCTGGTACCCCCCCCCCCACCTAAACACACTCACACACACACAAAAACACACAAACACACACAAAGACACACACACACACACACACACACACACACAACGCACCTTAACTCATCATAGCTGTGCTAATAGCATTAGCCGAAATGCATCCACTACCAAACAAACATTAGCTCATCCACTCATTCACATGTGTGTGCCCAATGGTCCGGGAGCTCCAATCATACATCCGGGGGATCTATATCTGGAGAAGGCTCACAGTGGCCGGTGTAAGGCGTCCTACTGCACCCAAACTTCCCATCCTCTGCCTTTGAGAAGAGAAACATTACCTCCGCTCCTCCATTCCTCCGCTTCTCCGCTCCACCGCTCCTCCGCGATGGGCCCTGGTACCCCCCCCCCCACCTAAACAAACTCTCACACATACACACACGAACAAACTCACACAGACACAAAAACAAACAAACACACACACACACACCTTAACTCATCATAGCTGTGCTAATAGCATTAGCCGAGACGCATCCACAACCAAACAAACATTAGCTCATCCACTCATTCACATGTGTGTGCCCAGTGGTCCGGGAGCTCCAATCATACGTTCGGGGGATCTATGTCCGGAGAATGCTCACATTAGCCCGTCTAAGGGGTTCTGCTGCCCCCAAGCTGCTCCGCCTCTGAGAGAAGAAACATTACCTTCGCTCCTCTGCTCCTCCGCTTCTCAGCTCCACCGCTCCTCCGCTATGGGCCCTGGTACTCCCCCCCCCCCCCCACCTAAACAAACTCTCACACAAAATCACTCACACACACACAAAAACACACAAACACACATACACACACACCTTAACTCATCATAGCTGTGCTAAAAGCATTAGCCGAAACGCATCCGCAACCAAACAAACATTCGCTCATCCACTCATTCACATGTGTGTGCCCAATGGTAGTCCCTGTCCGCGACCCCCCCCCCCCCACCAAAAGAGCCTCTCACACACACACACACACACACAAAGACACACACACAGACACAAACATACACACATACACACACCTTAAGTCTTCATAGCTGTGCTAATAGCTTTAGCCGAAACGCATCCACAACCAAACAAACATTAGCTCATCCACTCATTCACATGTGTGCGCCCTGGTACTCCGTGTCCGCCCCCCCCCCCCCCCCCCACCAAAACAAACTATCACACACATACACAAAGACACTCACACACACACACACACTGACACACATACACACATTAAGTCATCATAGCTGTGCTAACAGCATTAGCCGAAACGCATCCACAACCAAACAAACATTAGCTCATCCACTCATTCACATGTGTGCGCCCTGCTACTCCGTGTCCGCGACCCCCCCCCCCCACCAAAACAAACTATCACACACATACACAAAGACACTCACACACACACACACACTGACACACATACACACATTAAGTCATCATAGTTGTGCTAATAGCATTAGCCGAAACGCAGCCACATCCAAACAAACATTAGCTCATCAACTCATTCACATGTATGTGCCCAATGGTCCGCTTCTCCGCTCCACCGCTCCTCCGCTATAGGCCCTGGTACTCCTGATCCGCCGGACTCAGGATGAGCTAATGTTTGTTTGGTTGTGGATGCGTCTCGGCTAATGCTATTAGCACAGCTATGATGAGTTAAGGTGTGTGTGTGTGTGTGTGTGTGTGTGTTTGTTTTTGTGTCTGTGTGAGTTTGTTCGTGTGTGTATGTTTGAGAGTTTGTTTAGGTGGGGGGGGAGGTACCAGGGCCCATTGCGGAGGAGCGGTGGAGCGGTGGAGCGGAGAAGCGGAGGAATGGAGGAGCGGAGGTAATGTTTCTCTTCTCAAAGGCAGAGGATGGGAAGTTTGGGTGCAGTAGGACGCCTAAGACCGGCCACTGTGAACCTTCTCCAGATATAGATCCCCCGGATGTATGATTGGAGCTCCCGGACCATTGGGCACACACATGTGTGCGCCCTACTACTCCGTGTCCGCGACCCCCCCCCCCCCCCAAAACAAACTATCACACACTTACACAAAGACACTCACACACACACACACACTGACACACATACACACATTAAGTCATCATAGCTGTGCTAATAGCATTAGCCGAAACGCATCCACATCCAAACAAACATTAGCTCATCAACTCATTCACATGTATGTGCCCAATGGTCCGCTTCTCCGCTCCACCGCTCCTCCGCTATAGGCCCTGGTACTCCTGATCCGCCGGACTCAGGAGAATTATGGGACGTGCTTCTGCCCTCCATCCGCTTCACAGCTCATCCGCTCCAGGCCCAGCTACCCCCTGTCCGCGCCCCCCCCCCACCTAAACAAACTGTCACACACATATACACAAACGCACAAACAAACACACACACACACACACAAGAACACACAAACAAAGAAACACACAAACACACACACACACACACACCTTAAGTCATCATAGCTGTGCTAATAGCTCCCAAGCTTCCCCGCCTCTGAGAGGAGAAACAATACCTCCGCTACTCCGCTCCTCCGCTTCTCAGCTCCACCGCTCCTCCGCTATGGGCCCTGGTACCCCCCCCCCCCAACCTAAACACACTCACACACACACAAAAACACACGCGCACACACACGCGCACACACACACACACACACACACACACACACACAAACACACACACACACACACACACAAACACACCTTAACTCATCATAGCTGTGCTAATAGCATTAGCCGAAATGCATCCACTACCAAACAAACATTAGCTCATCCACTCATTCACATGTGTGTGCCCAATGGTCCGGGAGACCAATCATACGTCCGGGGGATCTATATCTGGAAAAGGCTCACAGTGGCCGGTCTAAGGCGTCCTACTGCCCCCAAACTTCCCATCCTCTGCCTTTGAGAAGAGAAAAATTACCTCTACTCCTCCATTCCTCCGCTTCTCCGCTCCACCGCTCCTCCGCGATGGGCCCTGGTACCCCCCCCCCCCACCTAAACAAACTCTGACACATACACACACGAACAGACTCACACAGACACAAAAAACAAACAAACAAACACACACACAGACACACACACACACACACACACACACCTTAACTCATCAAAGATGTGCTAATGGCATTAGCCAAAACGCATCCACAACCAAACAAACATTAGGTCATCCACTCATTCATATGTGTGTGCCCAATGGTCCGGGAGCTCCAATCATACGTTCGGGGGATCTATGTCTGGAGAATGCTCACATTAGCCCGTCTAAGGGGATCTGCTGCCCCCAAGCTTCCCCGCCTCTGAGAGGAGAAACTATACCTCCGCTACTCCGCTCCTCCGCTCCTCCGCTTCTCAGCTCCACCACTCCTCCGCTTTGGGCCCTGGAATTCCCGAACCGCTGGACATAAGCGAATCAAGGCCGGGCATCTGCCCTCCTCCGCTCCTCAGCTCATCTGCTCGAGGCCCTGGTACACCCTGTCCGCGACCCCCCCCCCCACCTAAACAAACTCACACACACACACACACACACACACCTTAACTCATCAAAGATGTGCTAATAGCATTAGCCAAAACGCATCCACAACCAAACAAACATTAGGTCATCCACTCATTCACATGTGTGTGCCCAATGGTCCGGGAGCTCCAATCATACGTTCGGGGGATCTATGTCTGGAGAATGCTCACATTAGCCCGTCTAAGGGGATCTGCTGCCCCCAAGCTTCCCCGCCTCTGAGAGGAGAAACTATACCTCCGCTACTCCGCTCCTCCGCTCCTCCGCTTCTCAGCTCCACCACTCCTCCGCTTTGGGCCCTGGAATTCCCGAACCGCTGGACATAAGCGAATCAAGGCCGGGCATCTGCCCTCCTCCGCTCCTCAGCTCATCTGCTCGAGGCCCTGGTACACCCTGTCCGCGACCCCCCCCCCACCTAAACAAACTCACACACACACACACACACACACACACACACACACACACACACACACACACACAGACACCTTAACTCATCTTAGCTGTGCTAGTAGCATTAGCCGAAACGCATCCACAACCAAACAAACATTAGCTCATCCACTCATTCACATGTGTGTGCCCAATGGTCCGGCAGCTCCAATCATACGACCGGGGGATCTATGTCCGGAGAATGCTCCCATTAGCCCGTCTAAGAGGTTCTTCTGCCCCCAAGCTTCCCCGCCTCTGAGAGAAGAAACATTACCTCCGCTCCTCTGCTCCTTCGCTTCTCAGCTCCACCGCTCCTCCGCTATGGGCCCTGGTACTCCCCCCCCCCCACCTAAACAAACTCTCACACAAAATCACTCACACACACACAAAAATACACAAACAGTCACACACACACATACACACACACCTTAATTCATCATAGCTGTGCAAATAGCATTAGCCGAAACGCATCAACAACCAAACAAACATTAGCTCATCCACTCATTCACATGTGTGTGCCGAGGTACTCCCTGTCCGCGACCCCCCCCCCACCAAAAGAAACTATCACACACATACACAAAGACACTCACACACACACACACACAGACACACATACACACCTTAAGTCATCATAGCTGTGCTAAAAGCATTAACCGAAACGCATCCACAACCACACAAACATTAGCTTATCCACTCATTCACATGTATGTGACCAGAGGTCTGGGAGCTCCGGTCATACGTCTGGGGGAGTTATCTCCAGAGAAGGCTCACATTAGGCCGTCTAAGGGGTTCTTCTGCCCCCAAGCTTCCCCGCCTCTGAGAGAAGAAACATTACCTCCGCTCCTCTGCTCCTCCGCTTCTCAGCTCCACCGCTCCTCCGCTATTGGCCCTGGTACCCCCCCCCCCCACCTAAACACACTCACACACACACAAAAACACACAAACACACACAAAGACACTCACACACACACACACGCACACACACACACACACACACACACACAAACGCACCTTAACTCATCATAGCTGTGCTAATAGCATTAGCCGAAACGCATCCACAACCAAACAAACATTAGCTCATCCACTCATTCACATGTGTGTGCCGAGGTACTCCCTGTCCGCGACCCCCCCCCCACCAAAAGAAACTATCACACACATACACAAAGACACTCACACACACACACACACAGACACACATACACACCTTAAGTCATCATAGCTGTGCTAAAAGCATTAACCGAAACGCATCCACAACCACACAAACATTAGCTTATCCACTCATTCACATGTATGTGACCAGAGGTCTGGGAGCTCCGGTCATACGTCTGGGGGAGTTATCTCCAGAGAAGGCTCACATTAGGCCGTCTAAGGGGTTCTTCTGCCCCCAAGCTTCCCCGCCTCTGAGAGAAGAAACATTACCTCCGCTCCTCTGCTCCTCCGCTTCTCAGCTCCACCGCTCCTCCGCTATTGGCCCTGGTACCCCCCCCCCCACCTAAACACACTCACACACACACAAAAACACACAAACACACACAAAGACACTCACACACACACACACGCACACACACACACACACACACACACACAAACGCACCTTAACTCATCATAGCTGTGCTAATAGCATTAGCCGAAACGCATCCACAACCAAACAAACATTAGCTCATCCACTCATTCACATGTGTGTGCCCAATGGTCCGGGAGCTCCAATCATACGTTCGGGGGATCTATGTCCGGAGAATGCTCACATTAGCCCGTCTAAGGGGTTCTGCTGCCCCCAAAATGCTCCGCCTCTGAGAGAAGAAACATTACCACCGCTCCTCTGCTCCTCCGCTTCTCAGCTCCACCGCTCCTCCGCTATGGGCCCTGGTACTCCCCCCCCCACCCCCCCCTACCTAAACAAACTCTCACACAAAATCACTCACACACACACAAAAACACACAAACACACAAACACACATACACACACACCTTAACTCATCATAGCTGTGCTAATAGCATTAGCCGAAAGGCATCCACAACCAAACAAACATTCGCTCATCCACTCATTCACATGTGTGTGCCCAATGGTACTCCCTGTCCGCGACCCCCCCCCCACCAAAAGAGCCTCTCACTCACACACACACAAACAAAGACACTCACACACACACAGACACAGCCATACACACACCTTAAGTCTTCATAGCTGTGCTAATAGCTTTAGCCGAAACGCATCCACAACCAAACAAACATTAGCTCATCCACTCATTCACATGTGTGCGCTCTGGTACTCCGTGTCCGCCCCCCCCCCCCCCACCACCACCAAAACAAACTATCACACACATACACAAAAACACTCACACACACACACACACTGACACACATACACACCTTAAGTCAGCATAGCTGTGCTAATACCATTAGCCGAAACGCATCCACAACCAAACAAACATTAGCTCATCTACTCATTCACATGTATGTGCCCAGAGGTCTGGGAGCTCCGGTCATACGTCTGGGGGAACTATCTCCAGAGAAGACTCACATTAGGCCGTCTATGGGGTTCTTCTGCCCCCAAGCTTCCCCACCTCTGAGAGAAGAAACATTACCTCCGCTCCTCTGCTCCTCCGCTTCTCTGCTCCACCGCTCCTCCGCTATTGGCCCTGGTACCCCCCCCCCACCTAAACACACTTACACACACACAAAAACACATAAACACACACACGCGCACACACACACACACACACACAAACAAACACACACACACACACACAAACACAC
>NW_028233998.1:367500-442500 GCF_037954325.1 Fistularia commersonii
CTCCTCCGCTCCTCCGCTCCTGGCCCTGGTACTCCTGAACTGCTGGACATAAGCGAATCAGGCTCCAGGCCCTGGTACTCCCAATCCGCGGGACTTAGGCGAATTGTTGGCCGGGCTTCAGCTCTCCTCCGCTCCTCCGCTCCACCGCTTCTCCCGCTCCTCCGCTCCTCCGCTCCTCCGCTCCTGGCCCTGGTACTCCTGAACTGCTGGACATAAGCGAATCAGGCTCCAGGCCCTGGTACTCCCAATCCGCGGGACTTAGGCGAATTGTTGGCCGGGCTTCAGCTCTCCTCCGCTCCTCCGCTCCACCGCTCCACCGCTTCTCTCGCTCCTCCGCTCCTCCGCTCCTGGCCCTGGTACTCCTGAACTGCTGGACATAAGCGAATCAGGCTCCAGGCCCTGGTACTCCCAATCCGCGGGATTTAGGCGAATTGTTGGCCGGGCTTCAGCTCTCCTCCGCTCCTCCGCTCCACCGCTTCTCCCGCTCCTCCGCTCCTCCGCTCCTGGCCCTGGTACTCCTGAACTGCTGGACATAAGCGAATCAGGCTCCAGGCCCTGGTACTCCCAATCCGCGGGACTTAGGCGAATTGTTGGCCGGGCTTCAGCTCTCCTCCGCTCCTCCGCTCCACCGCTTCTCCCGCTCCTCCGCTCCTCCGCTCCTCCGCTCCTGGCCCTGGTACTCCTGAACTGCTGGACATAAGCGAATCAGGCTCCAGGCCCTGGTACTCCCAATCCGCGGGACTTAGGCGAATTGTTGGCCGGGCTTCAGCTCTCCTCCGCTCCTCCGCTCCTCCGCTCCTTGGCCCTGGTACTCCTGAACTGCTGGACATAAGCGAATCAGGCTCCAGGCCCTGGTACTCCCAATCCGCGGGACTTAGGCGAATTGTTGGCCGGGCTTCAGCTCTCCTCCGCTCCTCCGCTCCACCGCTTCTCCCGCTCCTCCGCTCCTCCGCTCCTGGCCCTGGTACTCCTGAACTGCTGGACATAAGCGAATCAGGCTCCAGGCCCTGGTACTCCCAATCCGCGGGACTTAGGCGAATTGTTGGCCGGGCTTCAGCTCTCCTCCGCTCCTCCGCTCCACCGCTCCACCGCTTCTCCCGCTCCTCCGCTCCTCCGCTCCTGGCCCTGGTACTCCTGAACTGCTGGACATAAGCGAATCAGGCTCCAGGCCCTGGTACTCCCAATCCGCGGGATTTAGGCGAATTGTTGGCCGGGCTTCAGCTCTCCTCCGCTCCTCCGCTCCACCGCTTCTCCCGCTCCTCCGTTCCTCCACTCCGGGCCCTGGTACTCCTGAACTGCTAGACATGAGCGAATCAGGCTCCAGGCCCTGGTACTCCCTTTCCGCTGGACTCAGGCGAATTGTCGGCCGGGCTTCCGCTCTCCTCCCCTTCTCCTCTCATCCACTCCTCCGCTCCTCCGCTCCACTGCTTAAACGTTCTTCTGCTCATCCGCTCCTCTGCTCCTCCGCTCCGGGCCCTGGTAGTCCTGAACTGCTAGACATGAGCGAATCAGGCTCCAGGCCCTGGTACTTCCTTTCCGCTGGACTCAGGCGAATTGTCGGCCGGGCTTCCGCTCTCCTCCGCTTCTCCTCTCATCCGCTCCTCCGCTCCTCCGCTCCGGGCCCTGGTACTCCTGAACTGCTAGACATAAGCGAATCAGGCTCCAGGCCCTGGTACGCCCTTTCCGCGGGACTTAGGCGAATATTCGGCCGTGCAACCGCTCACCTCCGTTCCTCCGCTCATCCGCTCCTCCGCTCCTCCGCTCAGGGCCCTGGTAGTCCCGAACTGCTAGACATAAGCGAATCAGGCTCCAGGCCCTGGTACTCCCTTTCCACGGGACTTCGGCAAATATTCGGCCGGGCTTCCGCTCTCCTCCGCTCCTCCGCTCCTCCGCTCCGGCCCTGGTACTCCTGAACTGCTGGACATATGCGAATCAGGCTCCAGGCCCTGGTACTCCCTCTCCGCAGGAGTTAGGCGAAATGTGGGCCGGGCTTCCTCTCTCCTCCGCTCGTCCGCTCATCCACTCATCCGCCCCTCCGCTCCTCCGCTCCTCCGCACCTTACCCTTGTACTCCTGAATTGCTGAACATCATTAAATGACGCTTCAGGCCCTGGTACTCCCTCTCCGCGGGACTCAGGTGAATTGCCGGCCGGGCTTCCGCTCTCCTCAGCTCATCCGCTCATCCGCTCCTCCGCTCCTCCGCTCCTCCGTTCCTCCGCTCCGGGCCCTGGTACTCCTGAACTGCTAGACATGAGCGAATCAGGCTCCAGGCCCTGGTACTCCCTTTCCGCTGGACTCAGGCGAATTGTCGGCCGGGCTTCCCCTCTCCTCCGCTCCGGCCCTGGTACTCCTGAACTGCTGGACATCATTAAATCACGCTTCTGGCCCAGGTACTCCCTTTCCGCTGGACTCAGGCGAATTGTCGGCTGGATTCAGCTCTCCTCCGGTCCTCAGGTCCTCCGGTCCTCCGGTCCTCCGGTACTCCGCTCCTCCGCTCCTCCGTTCCGGCCCTGGTACTCCTGAACTGCTGGACATAAGCGAATCAGGCTCCTGGCCCTGGTACTCCCTTTCCGCGGGGCTTAGGCGAATTTTCGGCCGGGCTTCCGCTCTCCTCCGCTCCTCCGCTCCTCCGCTCCTCCGCTCCTCCGCTCCTCCGCTCCTCCGCTCCGGCCCTGGTACTCCTGAACTGCTGGACATCATTAAATCACGCTTCTGGCCCTGGTACTCCCTTTCCGCGGGACTCAGGCGAATTGTCGGCCGGATTCAGCTCTCCTCCGGTCCTCCGGTCCTCCGGTCCTCCGGTCCTCCGGTCCTCCGGTCCTCCGCTCCTCCGCTCCTCCGCTCCGGCCCTGGTACTCCTGGACTGCTGCACATCATAAAATCACGCTTCTGGCCCTGGTGCTCCCTTTCCGCGGGACTTAGGCAAATATTCGGCCGGGCTTCCGCTCTCCTCCGCTCCTCCGCTCCTCCGCTCCTCCGCTCCTCCGCTCCTCCGCTCCTCCGCTCCTCCGCTCCTCCGCTCCGGCCCTTGTACTCCTTAACTGCTGGACATCATTAACTCACGCTACTGGCCCTGGTACTCCCTTTCCGCGGGACTCAGGCGAAATGTCGGCCGGATTCAGCTCTCCTCCGGTCCTCCGGTCCTCCGCTCCTCCGCTCCTCCGCTCCTCCGCTCCTCCGTTCCGGCCCTGGTACTCCTGAACTGCTGGACATAAGCGGATCAGGCTCCAGGCCCTGGTACTCCCTCTCCGCGGGACTTCGACGAATTGTTGGCCGGGCTTCCGCTCTCCTCCGCTTCTCCTCTCATCCGCTCCTCCGCTCCTCCGCTCCGGGCCCTGGTACTCCTGAACTGCCAGACATAAGCGAATCAGGCTCCAGGCCCTGGTACTCCCTTTCCGCGGGACTTAGGCGAATAT
Organism: Fistularia commersonii; assembly: GCF_037954325.1. Taxonomy (NCBI): domain Eukaryota; kingdom Metazoa; phylum Chordata; class Actinopteri; order Syngnathiformes; family Fistulariidae; genus Fistularia; species Fistularia commersonii. Next base: position 370,916 of record NW_028233998.1, read on the forward strand.
TCGGCCGGGCAACCGCTCACCTCCGTTCCTCCGCTCATCCGCTCCTCTGCTCCTCCACTCCTCCGCTCAGGGCCCTGGTACTCCTGAACTGCTTGCCATAAGCGAATCAGGCTCCAGGCCCTGGTACTCCCAATCCGCGGGACTTAGGCGAAATGTGGGCCGGGTTTCCGCTCTCCTCCGCTCCTCCGCTCCTCCATTCATCCGCCCCTCCGCTCCTCCGCTCCTCCACACCTGGCCCAGGTACTCCTGAATTGCTGAACATCATTAAATGACGCTTATGGCCCTGGTACTCCCTCTCCGCGGGACTCAGGCGAATTGTCGGCCGGGCTTCCGCTCTCCTCCGCTCATCCGCTCATTCGCTCCTTCGCTCCTCCGCTCCTCCGCTCCTCCGCTCCTCCGCTCCGGGCCCTGGTACTCCGGAACCGCAGGACATAAGCGATTCAGGCTCCAGGCCCTGGTAATCCCCTTCCGCGGGACTCAGGCGAATTGTCGGCTGGGCTTCCGCTCTCTTCCGCTCCTCCGCTCCTCCGCTCCTCTGCTCCTCCGCTCCTCCGCTCCTCCGCTCCTCCGCTCTTCCGCTCCGGGCCCTGGTACTCCTGAACTGCTGGACATCATTAAATCACTCTTCGGCCCTGGTACTCCCTTTGCGCGGGACTCAGGAGAATTGTCGGCCGGATTCCGCTCTCCTCCGCTCATCCGCTCCTCCGCTCCACCGCTTAAACGTTCTTCTGCTCTTCCGCTCCTCCGCTCCTCCGCTCCAGGCCCTGGTACTCCTGAACTGCCAGACATAAGCGAATCAGGCTCCAGGCCCTGGTACTCCCTTTCCGCTGGACTCAGGCGAATTGTCGGCAAGGCTTCCGCTCTCCTCCGCTTCTCCTCTCATCCACTCCTCCGCACCTCCACTCCAGGCCCTGGTAATCCTGAACTGCTAGACATAAGCGAATCACGTTCTTGACCCTGGTACTCCCTCTCCGCGGGACTTAGGCAAATATTCGGCCGGGCTTCCGGTCTCCTCCGCTCCTCCGCTCCTCCGCTCCTCCGCTCCGGCCCTGGTACTCCTGAACTGCTGGACATCATTAAATCACGCTTCTGGCCCTGGTACTCCCTTTCCGCGGGACTCAGGCGAATTGTCGGCCGGATTCAGCTCTCCTCCGGTCCTCCGGTCCTCCGCTCATCCGCTCCTCCGCTCCTCCGCCCTGGGCCCTGGTATTCCTGAACTGCTAGACATAAGCGAATCAGGCTCCAGGCCTTGGTACTCCCTCTCCGCGGGACTCAGGCGAATTGTCGGCTGGGCTTCCGCTCTCTTCCGCTCCTCCGCTCCTCCGCTCTTCTGCTCCTCCGCTCCTCCGCTCCTCCGCTCCTCCGGTCTTCCGCTCCGGGCCCTGGAACTCCCGATCTGCGGGACTTCGGTGAATTCCAGGCCAGTCTTCTGCTCTCCTCCCCTCCTCCTTTTTTTCCCTCCCCCGCTTTGGACCCTGGAACTCCCGAACCGGGCCGGGCTTCTGCCCTCCGCCTCTCCTGTGCTCATCCGCTCCAGGTCCTGGAACTCCCTGTCATCCAGTCATTCGCATGTGTGTGCCCGGAGGTCCGGGAGCTCCACTCAAACGTCCGGGGGATAAGGGTAAGGGGTCCTGCTCCCCCCCCCCCCTCGCCGCCTCTGAGAAGAGAAACATCTCCTCCGCTCCTCCGCTCCTCCGCTCCTCCGCTCCTCCGCTTCTCAGCTCCTCCGCTCCTCCGCTGCGGAACCAGGTACTACCGATACGCCAGACTCAGGTGAATTGCGGACAGGGCTTTTCCTGTCCTCCGCTCCTCCGCTTTGGGCCCTGGAACTCCCGAACCGCTGGACATAAGAGAATCACGGTCCGGGCTTCTGCCCTCCTCCGCTCCTCACCTCATCCGCTTAAGGCCCTGGTACTCCCAGTCCGCGGGAAACCCCCCCCACCCACCAAAACAAACTCTCACACACACATAAACACACGCATACACACACACATACACACACACACACACACACACAGACACACACACACACAGACACACACCCACCCACACACACACACACACACACACACACACACACACCTGAACTCATCATAGCTGTGCTAATAGCATTGGCCGAAACGTATCCACAACAAAACAAACATTAGCTCATCCACTCATTCATATATGTGTGTGCCCAGAGGTACGGGAGCTCCAGTCATGAGTCCGGGTGATCTATGTCCGGAGAAGGCTCACATTGGCCGGTCTAAGGGGTCCTGCTGCCCCCAAGCTTCCCCGCCTTTGAGAAGAGAAACATAACTCCGCTCCTCCGCTCCTCCGCTTCTCAACTCCTCTGCTCCTCCGCTATGGGCCCTGGTACTCCCGATCCTCTGAACTCAGGCGAATAGCGTGACGTGCTTCTGCTCTCCTATAAGCCCCTACACACTTCTAACACGGCTGTTATCACCCTGTTACTGCATTACAATGACACCCATTTGCTTTTGATCTCAGTGTCTGCCACTGTACGGAAAAAGCGGGGGTGACGGGGGGGGGGTGACGGGAGACATAAGGGCATTCGTTCTGTATGTAATCAGAAGTTAATAGTGTTAACGGTTTGCGAGAATTTTTAATGCTAGACAAAAACAGAAAATTAAAAGGAAATAATTAAATAAATAGATAGAAAAATAAAATTAAAAACTAAAAAAAAAAATTGTAAGGGGAATATAACATGTAATAAAGTTGGCCGTTCACAAGGAATCTCAGACATCAAACTGTTTTTAATTGAACATTAATAGTACACACAAATATACAAATGTACAAATAAACATAGCAAGGTAGAACTGAATGTCAATGAAACAACCAGGGATGAGGAAGCAACGGACAGAAGGACATTTGTTCTGTATGGAATCAGAAGTTAATAGTGTTAACGGTTTGTGAGAAATTTACAGTGCTAGACAAAAAAAGAAATTAAAAGGAAATAATTAAATCAATAGATAGACAAATAAAAAATTAAAACGAAAAAAAAATTGCAAGGGGAATATAACATGTAATCAAGTTGTTTTTTTTTTTTTCCAAAAAAAAGGAATCTCAGACATGGGTAACTGTATATTTTTTAGTTTTTGGATTTTTCCATAAGTTTTAAGGTTTTTTTTTTATAATTCAAAATCGTTTATGAAGAAATTAAAATTTGGGGAGCATTTTTGCATTCTGTTTTTGTGAATGAAGAATTCGGCCAGGCCTAAAAGAACATTGACACAGAGTTCATCTGTTATGTTGCTTAAAAGTAAACCAAATGTGATATCATCTTTTGAGAGGGAAACTGGTGACGATGGAATGAGAATGAGAAAAAATATATGGTCAGTGGTTTCAATGTTGTCTTCACAAAATGTACAAATATTATCTTCAAAAGTAAAGCGTACCCTCAATAATTCCTGAGATGGGTAGATGTCATTCATAATTTAGAAGTGGGTCTCTTTGTGCCTTGGGGGGTATGGGTAGAGTCAGATACATAGTTCGCAGCGTGGCAATCGATTCCTTATCAAATTTATTTCAAATATTATTTTTGTTTTGACGTCCAGGGAATAAGTTTCCTGTGAAACATGTCCTAATAAAGGAGTTGCTGCACTTTCTGTCCAGAATTGAGATTCCCTGGAGTGATAGTCGGGGTAACTGTAGTTGTACGGTTCGGTGCGTCATTATATTTTTGGTCAGGAATACAAATTGTCGAGGCAGTGCGTTTCATAACTTTATCAACTCTAATATGGGAGGCTTAAATCTGTGTGTAGTACAGAACTGTTCATAGTCTAGAGGACTGCCATTGTCATCCATCAAGTCAATTATTGACCATATACCTTTCTCAAAGCATTCCTTGTAAAACAGAGGTTTGTTGCCACGCAGTACATATCTATTGTTCCAAATTATTATACTGTGTGTTGAGAAATTGTGTACATATATCATTTTCCAGTATAATAGTATTTGTTTATGGAACTCTGAAAATTGGACAGGAATCTTGTTGATATCCAAGTCAGAGATAAGTAGAAGACTTAGGCTGCCGACTATGTTGAATAAGTAGTTTGGAGTACAATACCAGAAAGAATGATGATGTTTGATCCAGGATTTCAACCAGTTCACCTTCAATGTCCCATTCAGGCAGTCCAACTCTATCACTTTCAGCCCTCCGTCACTTGTTTCTTTCCCCATATGTGATTTTTTTAGATGGTGTGGTCTGTTCCTCCAGATAAAGTTGAAATTTATTTGGTTAATAGATTTTATGAGTTGATTTGGAGCAGCATTGGAATACACTGGGTATATACATCTGGATAAACATTCCATTTTAGTCAAATATATCCGGCCTAATATTGATAAATCTCTTTGGAGCCATATATTCAATTTAGCTTTACTTTGATTCAGTTTAGATTCAATGTTCCTGGACTGATTTAACTTTTGGTCCTTAGATAGGAAAATGCTCAAGTATTTTATTTCTGATTTGATAGGAACATTGCTGATTTCCTTTAGTGGTGAGTCATGCAGCGCAAGAAGTTTGCATTTCTTTAAGTTTAATGACAATCCTGAAGCCTTGGAGAATGTTTTAATTTTTTCAACGCTTATTGGGACTTGATGTTCATTTTTCAAAACTAAGGTTGTGTCATCTGCCAGCAGGCTAATAACAATTTCTGTCCCCGACATTATTTCTGTCCCACACATACACACACACACACACACACACACACACACACACACACACACACACACACACACACTCACACACACCTTAATTCCACTCTTTTATATACGCATGTCTGGAGTTCCGGGAGCTCGTTCTCAACGTTCTGGGAATAATCATAGCTGTGCTGATAGCATTAGCCGAAACGCCCCCCCCCCCCCACACACACACACACACCACCACCACCACCACCACCACCACCACCCCACACACACATTAGCTCCTCCATTCATTCACATGTACACGCCGGCTGCTCCGGGGGCTCCACGCCGACGTTTCGGTGATCGATGTCGGCAGAAGGTGCACCATTGCCGGTCTGCGGTGTCCTGTAGACCCCCCCCCCCCTCCATACACACATGCAATACGCCTTGAAACGCATCGCTCGCACCGACGCGGGGAATCCTTTTCCCTACTTCCACAACAACGGCGAGAATCGCGTTGCGTCGGCCGCCGTGAGGAAGGGGGGGGGGGGGGGGGCATTAAGGGGGGGGGGGGGAGAGACATGGAGATTTTCTCAGCCTCTCATTCTTTTTTTTTTTTTAATTGAACATAAATAGTACACACAACTATACAAATGTACAAATAAACATGGCAAGGTAGAACTGAATGTCAATGAAACAACCAGGCATGAGGAAGCAAAGGACATAAGGACATTCGTTCTGTATGTAATCAGAAGTTAATAGTGTTAACGGTTTGTGAGAAATTTACAATGCTAGACAAAAAAAGAAATTAAAATGAAATAATTAAATCAATAGATAGACTAATAAAAAATTAAAACGAAAAAAAGATTGCAAGGGGAGTACAACATGTAATTAAGTTGGCGACTCACAAGGAATCTCAGATATCAAACTGTATATTTTTTGTTGTTTATATATAAACATATACAAAACAAACATATATTGTTTGTTGTTGTTTATTTTTGGGATATATTGAGGAATATTTGTTGGAAAGGAGTCACAATCGCTTTTTGACAATGTCGAACTGTATAGGTGGCGATAGAATTTAAAGATTTCTGTGGAAATTATAGCCTCATCTGTAATTTCCTTGTTGTTAAGACGGGCTTCCGCTTTGCTCCGCTCCTCCGCTCCTCCGCTCCTCCGCTCCTCCGCTCCTCCGCTCCTCCGCTGCGGAACCAGGTACTACCGATCCGCCGGACTCAGGTGAATTGCGGACAGGGCTTTTGCTGTCCTCCGCTTCTCCGCTTTTGGTCCTGGAACTCCCGAACCGCTGGACATAAGTGAATCACGGTCTGGGCTTCTGCCCTCCTCCGCTCCTCACCTCATCCGCTCCAGGCCCTGGTACTCCCTGTCCGCGGGAACCCCCCCCACCAAAACAAACTCTCACACACAGATAAACACACGCACACACACACACACACACACAAACACACACACACACACACACACACACATACACACACACCTTAACTCATCATAGCTCCTCCTCTATGGGCCCTGGTACTCCCCCCCCCACCTAAACAAACTCTCACACATACACACACAAACACACTCACACACACACAAAAACACACAAACACACACACACACACACACACACACACATACACACACACCTTAACTCATCATAGCTGTGCTAATAGCATTAGCCGAAACGCATCCACAACCAAACAAACATTAGCTCATCCACTCATTCACATGTGTGTGCCCAATGGTCCGAGAGCTCCAATCATACGTCCGGGGGATCTTTGTCCGGAGTATGCTCACATTAGCCAGTCTAAGGGGTTCTTCTGCCCCCAAACTTCCCCGCCTCTGAGAGGAGAAACATTACCTCCGCTCCTCCGCTTCTCAGCTCCATCGCTCCTCCGCTATGGGCCCTGGAATTCCCGAACCGCTGGACATAAGCGAATCACGGGCCGGGCTTCTGCCCTCCTCCGCTCCTCAGCTTATCGTTCGAGGCCGCGGTACTCCCTGTCCGCAACCCCCCCCCCCACCTAAACAAATTCACACTCACACACACGCACAAACACACACACACACACACAAACACACCTTAACTCATCATAGCTGTGCTAATAGCATTAGCCGAAACGCATCCACAACCAAACTGTTGCGTTTAAGTTCGCAGCTTCTTCGTTGTCCATGTTTCGGAAGGAATTCACAAGTTTGCCACTTCTTCTTCGCTAACCATTTTCTCTGTATACACTCCTGCACTTCCTCATTCCACCACCAAGTCTCCTTATCTACTTTCCTTCCAGATGACACACCAAGTACTCTTCTACCTGTCTCCCTGATCACACTAGCTGTTGTTGTCCAATCATCTGGAAGCTCTCCCTGACCACCCAGACCCTTTCTCAACTCCTCCCTGAAAACCATGCAACACTCTGCTGCAATAATTAAATCATCTACCCAAAGCAAATCTTCTCCACGGCTCTAAACTCGTTCGTCGCCGCTACTTGGGGATCACCGGATGGCTTTCTCCCTCCGCTTCCTTACATTTTATGTCCGCTAGATGGCGGCATCCGACTGTGCACAGCGCTTGGAGCTCCAGCAGGTGATCTGGCCGCTGTGTATGAGAGGAATAAACGAGTGGGGCCGTGAGTGCAATAAATCCCCCTCCACTTCTTACATGGATGTTATCACCCTGTTACTGTATTTTAACGATACCGCTGTGTTTTCCACCTCAATGTTAAGCCGATTTTTAAACATTAAAAACCAAATTGCTCGATTCAGTGACACTGAGGCCCTGAGTGGAGGACTTATGGAGTTGACTCCTCCGCTTATTCATAAGTGCATGTCTGGTGCTCCCGGAGCTTCACGCCGACGTCACGGGGATCCGTGTCCGAAGAAGGTGCACCTTGGCCGGTCTGCGGGGTCCTGTTGACTGGGAAGTTGAGACTGGCCCTTGGAAATAAAACGGAAAATAATTGAGAGCATATTTCTCAGTTAACAACGCCCCCACTTGCTCTCATATTATTGGTATCTTTGCCCATTTACATCAAAATAAAATACTCATGACCCAAACGACAAACAAAAATTTGAAAAATTCAACAACTTAAACTGCGATGCAGGCTTTGTCATAACATCTGCCGGCATCTCTTCTGTTGGACAATACTGTAGGGCTACCTTTCCACATATTTTCTTTGTGACATCTTAACACACTCTTCTGACTGACATATTTTCTGGGTGTTGATTTTGATCAGTTTGCCCAAGTCCTTCATTTTAAATCTAGCTGTAAGCATGATTTTCACCTCTTTCATTACTTCCTCATTACTTGCAGCTATGATTAAATCATCTACCCATATTATGATGATGACTTTGTCATTTTGGTTTTCTTTGACATAGACACAATGATCTGCTTCATTCTGAATAAAGTCATTGTCAATCAAGTAAGAATGGAGCGTCAGATTCCAATTACGAACTGCCTGTTTAAGGCCGTATAGTGACTTTTCAAGTTTACGCACCAGCTTCTGTTTTGTATTTGTTACTTCATACCCTTCTGGTTGTTCTACACAGAGCTCACAATCTATGGGTGCATGAAGATAGGCTGTCTTTACATCCATTTGGTGTAGTAACAAATATTCCTGAACTGATTTCTGCATTAACACCCTCACACTTGTCATATTTGCTGTTGGAGAAAATGTTTCCTCAAAATCCGTGCCATACTTTTGACTGTAGCCCTTAGCAACATAACAAGCTTTTTATTTGTTTGTGCCATCTTCATTTCTTTTTAGCGCATACGCCCCCCCCCCCCCCCGCCACTGCACACTTGCCTTGGGGTAGCTGTGTTAGGGTAAAAGTGTTGTTCTCTCTCAATGACTCCATCTCTTCGTCCATAGATTTCATCCACTTGTCAGCATTGAGGGAACTTCTTGCCTCTTTAAATGTCTGTGGGACACCACACGCCAGTCTATAACAGTAGTCAATGTTAGTGAACACTTGGTCATCGTCAATAGCACTAGTCACATAACCATTAAAGTAACTGGGCTTCTTTTTGGTTCTAGTTGATCATCTCACATTGTCTGCACTGCTTGGCTGTGTCACACGGTCAGATACGGGGTTGCCCATTACCAAGGTGTACAAAGGTGTACAAGACAGTGGTGAGCCCAGCGATGATATATGCACTAGAAACTGTTACAATGACCGAAAGACAGCAGGCAGAACTAGAGGTTGCAGATATGAGGATGTTGAGGTTCTCTTTGGGAGTGACCAGGATGGATAGGATCAGGAATGAGTCTATCAGATGAACAGCACATGCTCGATGTTTTGGAGAGAAGGTCAGAGAAGCCAGACTGAGATGGTTCGGTCATGTACAGAGGAGGGATAGAGAATATATTGGTAGACGGATGCTGGAATTGGAGCTGCAAGGCAAGAGGTCTCGAGGAAGACCAAAGAGAGGATTTATGGACGTGGTGAGAGAGGATATGAAGGTAGTTGGTGTGAGAGAGGAGGATACGGAGAATAGGGTTAGATGGAGAAAGTTGACTCGCTGTGGCCACACCTGACGGGAAAAGACAAAAGAAGAAGATGAAGAAGAAGAAGAAGAAGAAGAAGAAGAAGAAGAAGAAGAAGAAGAAGAAGAAGAAGTTAGAAAGAGAGGGTGGGGGGGAAGCAAACCTTCTCCACGGCTCTAAACTCGTTCGTCGCCGCTACTCGGGGAACACCGGATGGCTTTCTCCCTCCGCTTCCTTACATTTTATGTCCGCTAGATGGCGGCATCCGACTGTGCACAGCGCTTGGAGCTCCAGCAGGTGATCTGGCCGCTGTGTATGAGAGGAATAAACGAGTGGGGCCGTGAGTGCAATAAATCCCCCTCCACTTCTTACATGGATGTTATCACCCTGTTACTGTATTTTAACGATACCGCTGTTTTTTCGACCTCAATGTTAAGCCGATTTTTAAACATTAAAAAACCAGATTGCTCGATTCAGTGACACCGAGGCCGTGAGTGGAGGACTTATGGAATAGACTCCTCCGCTTATTCATATGTGCATGTCTGGTGCTCCCGGAGCTTCACGCCGACGTCACAGGGATCCGTGTCCGAAGAAGGTGCACCTTGGCCGGTCTGCGGGGTCCTGTTGACTGGGAAGTTGAGACTGGCCCTTGGAAATAAAACGGAAAATAATTGAAAGCATATTTCTCAGTTAACAACGCCCCCACTTGCTCTCATATTATTGGTATCTTTGCCCATTTACATCAAAATAAAATACTCATGACCCAAACAACAACTTTGAAAAATTCAACAACTTAAACTGTGATGCAGGCTTTGTCATAACATGTGCCGGCATCTCTTGTGTTGGAAAATACTGTAGGGCTACCTTTCCACATATTTTCTTTGTGACATCTTAACACACTCTTCTGACTGACATATTTTCTGGGTGTTGATTTTGATCAGTTTGCCCAAGTCCTTCATTTTAAATCTAGCTGTAAGCATGATTTTCACCTCTTTCATTACTTCCTCATTACTTGCAGCTATGATTAAATCATCTACCCATATTATGATGATGACTTTGTCATTTTGGTTTTCTTTGACATAGACACAATGATCTGCTTCATTCTGAATAAAGTCATTGTCAATCAAGTAAGAATGGAGCATCAGATCCCAATGACGACCGACCTGTTCAGGGACGTATAGTGACTTTTTAAGTTTACACACCAGCTTCTGTTTTGTATTTGTCACTTCATACCCTTCTGGTTGTTCTACACAGAGCTCACAATCTATGGGTGCATGAAGATAGGCTGTCTTTACATCCATTTGGTGTAAGAACAAATTTTTCGGAACTGATTTCTGCATAAACACCCTCACACTTGTCATATTTGCTGTTGGAGAAAATGTTTCCTCGAAATCCGTGCCATACTTTTGACTGTAGCCCTTAGCAAAATAATGAGCTTTATATTTGTTTGTGCCATCTTCATTTCTTTTTAGCGCTTACGCCCCCCCACCCCCCACCCCCACCCCCACTGCACACTTGCCTTGGGGTAGCTGTGTTAGGGTAAAAGTGTTGTTCTCTCTCAATGACTCCATCTCTTCGTCCATAGATTTCATCCACTTGTCAGCATTAAGTGAACTCCTTGCCTCTTTAAATGTCTGTGGGACACCACACGCCAGTCTATAACAGTAGTCAATGTTAGTGAACACTTGGTCATCGTCAATAGCACTAGTCACATAACTATTAAAGTAACTGGGCTTCTTTTTGGTTCTAGTTGATCGTCTCACATTGTCTGCACTGCTTGGCTTTGTCACATGGTCAGATACGGGGTTGCCCATTACCAAGGTGTACAAAGGTGTACAAGACAGTGGTGAGCCCAGCGATGATATATGCACTAGAAACTGTTACAATGACAAAAAGACAGCAGGCAGAACTAGAGGTTGCAGATATGAAGATGTTGAGGTTCTCTTACGGAGTGACCAGGATTGATAGGATCAGGAATGAGTATCAGAGGAACAGCACATGTTCGATGTTTTAGAGAGAAGGTCAGAGAAGCCAGACTGAGATGGTTCGGTCATGTACAGAGGAGGGATAGAGAATATATTGGTAGACGGATGCTGGAATTGGAGCTGCAAGGCAAGAGGTCTCGAGGAAGACCAAAGAGAGGATTTATGGACGTGGTGAGAGAGGATATGAAGGTAGTTGGTGTGAGAGAGAAGGATACGGAGAATAGGGTTAGATGGAGAAAGTTGACTCGCTGTGGCCACACCTGACGGGAAAAGACAAAAGAAGAAGAAGAAGAAGAAGAAGAAGAAGAAGAAGAAGAAGAAGAAGAAGAAGAAGAAGAAGAAGAAGAAGAAGAAGAAGAAGAAGAAGAAGAAGAAGGGGAAGAAGAAGAAGAAGAAGAAGAAGAAGTAAGAAAGAGAGGTTGGGGGGGAAGCAAACCTTCTCCACGGCTCTAAACTCGTTCGTCGCCGCTACTCGGGGAACACCGGATGGCTTTCTCCCTCCGCTTCCTTACATTTTATGTCCGCTAGATGGCGGCATCCGACAGTGCACAGCGCTTGGAGCTCCAGCAGGTGATCTGGCTGCTGTGTATGAGAGGAATAAACGAGTGGGGCCGTGAGTGCAATAAATCCCCCTCCACTTCTTACATGGATGTTATCACCCTGTTACTGTATTTTAACGATACCGCTGTGTTTTCCACCTCAATGTTAAGCCGATTTTTAAACATTAAAAACCAAATTGCTCGATTCAGTGACACCGAGGCCGTGAGTGGAGGACTTATGGAGTTGACTCCTTCGCTTATTCATATGTGCATGTCTGGTGCTCCCGGAGCTTCACGCCGACGACACGGGGATCCGTGTCCGAAGAAGGTGCACCTTGGCCGGTCTGCGGGATCCTGTTGACCGGAAGCTGAGACTGGCCCTTGGAAATAAAACGGAAAATAATTGAGAGCATATTTCTCAGTTAACAACGCCCCCACTTGCTCTCATATTATTGGTATCTTTGCCCATTTACATCAAAATAAAATACTCATGACCCAAACAACAAACAACAACTTTGAAAAATTCAACAACTTAAACTGTGATGCAGGCTTTGTCATAACATGTGCCGGCATCTCTTGTGTTGGACAATACTGTAGGGCTACCTTTCCACATATTTTCTTTGTGACATCTTAACACACTCTTCTGACTGACATATTTTCTGGGTATTGATTTTGATCAGTTTGCCCATGTCCTTCATTTTAAATCTAGCTGTAAGCATGATTTTCACCTCTTTCATTACTTCCTCATCACTCGCAGCTATGATTAAATCATCTACCCATATTATGATGATGACCTTGTCATTTTGGTTTTCTTTGACATAAACACAATGATCTGCTTCATTCTGAATAAAGTCATTGTCAATCAAGTAAGAATGGAGCATCAGATCCCAATGACGACCGGCTTGTTCAGGGACGTATAGTGACTTTTTAAGTTTACACACCAGCTTCTGTTTTTTATTTGTCACTTCATACCCTTCTGGTTGTTCTACACAGAGCTCACAATCTATGGGTGCATGAAGATAGGCTGTCTTTACATCCATTTGGTGTAAGAACAAATTTTCCGGAACTGATTTCTGCATAAACACCCTCACACTTGTCATATTTGCTGTTGGAGAAAATGTTTCCTCGAAATCCGTGCCATACTTTTGACTGTAGCCCTTAGCAACATAACGAGCTTTATATTTGTTTGTGCCATCTTCATTTCTTTTTAGCGCTTACGCCCCCCCACCCCCCACCCCCACCCCCACTGCACACTTGCCTTGGGGTAGCTGTGTTAGGGTAAAAGTGTTCTTCTCTCTCAATGACTCCATCTCTTCGTCCATAGATTTCATCCACTTGTCAGCATTGAGGGAACTCCTTGCCTCTTTAAATGTCTAACTGATCATCATCATCATCATCGTCATCATCCTGGTCTGAGCTCATCTCTGTCTGGGTTTGTTGCTCTGGAGATGGGTTCGACACAAATTTTAGCAGTCTGTTTTAGTACTCTTTCACTATTTGGATAATATACAAAATAAGCTGGACTATTTTTGTCATATCCAATGAAAACTCCCTTCTCACCTCTTGAGTCAAGTTTCTTTTTGTTGTGCTTGTATGCATAGCACACAGCACCAAACTTTTGCATTTGTGACACATTTGGTTTCTTTCCCGTCAAGCCGAAACGCCCCCCCCCCCCCCCCCCCCACCACCACCACCACCACACACACATTAGCTCCTCCATTCATTCACATGTACACGCCGGCTGCTCCGGGAGCTCCACGCCGACGTTTCGGTGATCGATGTCCGCAGAAGGTGCACCATTGCCGGCCTGCGGTATCCTGTAGACCCCCCCCCTCCATACACACATGCAATACGCCTTGAAACGCATCGCTCGCACCGACGCGGGGAATCCTTTACCCTACTTCCACAACAACGGCGAGAATCACATTGCGTCGGCCGCCGTGAGGAAGAGGGGGGGGGGGCATTAAGGGGGGGAGAGAGAGAGACATGGAGATTTTCTCAGCCTCTCATTCTTTTTTTTTTTTTTTTTTTTAATTGAACATAAATAGTACACACAAATATACAAATGTACAAATAAACATGGCAAGGTAGAACTGAATGTCAATGAAACAACCAGGCATGAGGAAGCAAAGGACATAAGGACATTCGTTCTGTATGTAATCAGAAGTTAATAGTGTTAACGGTTTGTGAGAAATTTACAATGCTAGACAAAAAAAGAAATTAAAAGGAAATAATTAAATCAATAGATAGACAAATAAAAAATTAAAACGAAAAAAGATTGCAAGGGGAATACAACATATAATTAAGTTGGCGATTCACAAGGAATCTCAGACATCAGACTGTATATTTTTTGTTGTTTATATATAAACATATACAAAACAAACATATGTTGTTTGTTGTTGTTTATTTTTGGGATATATTGAGGAATATTTGTTGGAAAGGAGTCACAATCGCTTTTTGATAATGTCGAAGTGTATAGGTGGCTATAGAATTTAAAGATTTCTGTAGAAATTATAGCTTCATCTGTAATTTCCTTGTTGTTAAGACGGGCTTCCGCTTTGCTCCGCTCCTCCGCTCCTCCGCTCTTCCGCTCGGGCCCTGGAACTCCCGATCTGGGCCGGGCTTCTGCCCTCCGCCTCTCCTCTGCTCATCCGCTCCAGGCCCTGGCACTCCCTGTCATCCAGTCATTCGCATGTGCGTGCCCGGAGGTCCGGGAGCTCCACTCAAATGTCCGGGGGATAAGGGTAAGGGGTCCTCCCCCCCCCCCCCCCCCTCGCCGCCTCTGAGAAGAGAAACATCTCCTCCGCTCCTCCGCTTCTCAGCTCCTCCGCTCCTCCGCTGCGGAACCAGGTACTACCGATCCGCCAGACTCAGGTGAATTGCGGACAGGGCTTTTGCTGTCCTCCGCTCCTCCGCTTTGGGCCCTGGAACTCCCGAACCGCTGGACATAAGCGAATCAAGGCCGGGCATCTGCCCTCCTCCGCTCCTCAGCTGATCCGCTCGAGGCCCTGGTACTCCCAGTCCGCGGGAACCCCCCCATCCCCAACCACCCACCAAAACAAACTCTCACACACACATAAACACACGCACACACACACACACACACACACACACACAAACACACACACACACACACACACACACACACACACACACACACACACACACACACAGACACACACCCATACACACACACACACACACACACACCTGAACTCATCATAGCTGTGCTAATAGCATTGGCCGAAACGTATCCACAACAAAACAAACATTAGCTCATCCACTCATTCACATATGTGTGTGCCCAGAGGTACGGGAGCTCCAGTCATACGTCCGGGTGATCTATGTCCGGAGAAGGCTCACATTGGCCGGTCTAAGGGGTCCTGCTGCCCCCAAGCTTCCCCGCCTTTGAGAAGAGAAACATAACTCCGCTCCTCCGCTTCTCAACTCCTCTGCTCCTCCGCTATGGGCCCTGGTACTCCCGATCCTCCGAACTCAGGCGAATAGCGTGACGTGCTTCTGCTCTCCTATAAGCCCCTACACACTTCAAACACGGCTGTTATCACCCTGTTACTGCATTACAATGACACCCATTTGCTTTTGATCTCAGTGTCTGCCACCGTAAGGAAAAAGCGGGGGGACGGGGGACGGGGGGGGGGGGGGGACATAAGGGCATTCGTTCTGTATGTAATCAGAAGTTAATAGTGTTAACGGTTTGCGAGAAATTTTTAATGCTAGACAAAAACAGAAAATTAAAAGGAAATAATTAAATAAATAGATAGAAAAATAAAATTAAAAACCAAAAAAAAAAATTGTAAGGGGAATATAACATGTAATTAAGTTGGCCGTTCACAAGGAATCTCAGACATCAAACTGTTTTTAATTGAACATAAATAGTACACACAAATATACAAATGTACAAATAAACATGGCAAGGTAGAACTGAATGTCAATGAAACAACCAGGGATGAGGAAGCAACGGACATAAGGACATTTGTTCTGTATGGAATCAGAAGTTAATAGTGTTAACGGTTTGTGAGAAATTTACAGTGCTAGACAAAAAAAGAAATTAAAAGGAAATAATTAAATCAATAGATAGACAAATAAAAAATTAAAACGAAAAAACAATTGCAAGGGGAATATAACATGTAATTAAGTTGTTTTTCTTTTTTTCCAAAAAAAGGAATCTCAGACATGGGTAACTGTATATTTTTTAGTTTTTGGATTTTTCCATAAGTTTTAAGGATTTTTTTTTATAATTCAAAATCGTTTATGAAGAAATTAAAATTTGGGGAGCATTTTTGCATTCTGTTTTTGTGAATGAAGAACTTGGCCAGGCCTAAAAGAACATTGACACAGAGTTCATCTGTTATGTTGCTTATAAGTAAACCAAATGTGATATCATCTTTTGAGAGGGAAACTGGTGACGATGGAATGAGAATGAGAAAAAATATATGGTCAGTGGTTTCAATGTTGTCTTCACAAAATGTACAAATATTATCTTCAAAAGTAAAGCGTACCCGCAATAATTCCTTAGATGGGTAGATGTCATTCATAATTTAGAAGTGGGTCTCTTCTTGCCTTGGGGGGTATGGGTAGAGTCAGACACATAGTTCGCAGCGTGGCAGTCGATTCCTTATCAAATTTATTTCAAATATTATTTTTGTTTTGACGTCCAGGGAACAAGTTTCCTGTGAAACATGTCCTAATAAAGGAGTTGCTGCACTTTCTGTCCAGAATTGAGATTCCCTGGAGTGATAGTCGGGGTAACTGTGGTTGTACGGTTTGGTGCGTCATTATATTTTTGGTCAGGAATACAAATTGTCGAGGCAGTGCGTTTCGTAACTTTATCAACTCTAATATGGGAGGCTTAAATCTGTGTGTAGTACAGAACTGTTCATAGTCTAGAGGACTGCCATTGTCATCCATCAAGTCAATTATTGACCATATACCTTTCTCAAAGCATTCCTTGTAAAACAGAGGTTTGTTGCCACGCAGTACATATCTATTGTTCCAAATTATTGTACTGCGTGTTGAGAAATTGTGTACATATATCATTTTCCAGTATAATAATATTTGTTTATGGAACTCTGAAAATTGGACAGGAATCTTGTTGATATCCAAGTCAGAGATAAGTAGAAGACTTAGTTTGCCGACGATGTTGAATAAGTAGTTTGGAGTACAATACCAGAAAGAATGATGATGTTTGATCCAGGATTTCAACCAGTTCATCTTCAATGTCCCATTCAGGCAGTCCAACTCTATCACTTTCAGCCCTCCGTCACTTGTTTCTTTCCCCATATGTGATTTTTTTAGATGGTGTGGTCTGTTCCTCCAGATAAAGTTGAAATTTATTTGGTTAATAGATTTTATGAGTTGATTTGGAGCAGCATTGGAATACACTGGGTATATACATCTGGATAAACATTCCATTTTAGTCAAATATATCCAGCCTAATATTGATAAATCTCTGTGGAGCCATATATTCAGTTTTGCTTTGCTTTGATTCAGTTTAGATTCAATGTTCCTGGATTGATTTAACTTTTGGTCCTTAGATAGGAAAATGCTCAAGTATTTTATTTCTGATTTGATAGGAACATTGCTGATTTCCTTTAGTGGTGAGTCATGCAGCGCAAGAAGTTTGCATTTCTTTAAGTTTAATGACAATCCTGAAGCCTTGGAGAATGTTTTAATTTTTTCAACGCTTATTGGGACTTGATGTTCATTTTTCAAAACTAAGGGTGTGTCATCTGCCAGCAGGCTAATAACAATTTCTGTCCCCGACATTATTTCTGTCCCACACATACACACACACACACACACACACACACACACACACACACACACACACACATAGACACACACACACACACACACACACACACACACACACACACACTCACACACACCTTAATTCCACTCTTTTATATACGCATGTCTGGAGTTCCGGGAGCTCGTTCTCAACGTTCTGGGGATAATCATAGCTGTGCTGATAGCATTAGCCGAAACGCCCCCCCCCACACCACCACCACCCCACACACACACATTAGCTCCTCCATTCATTCACATGTACACGCCGGCTGCTCCGGGAGCTCTACGTCGACGTTTCGGGGATCGATGTCCGGAGAAGGTGCACCATTGCCGGTCTGCGGTGTCCTGTAGACCCCCCCCCTCCATACACACATGCAATACGCCTTGAAACGCATCGCTCGCACCGGCGTCCTACTGCCCCCAAACTTCCCATCCTCTGCCTTTGAGAAGAGAAACAGTACCTCCGCTCCTCCATTCCTCCGCTTCTCCGCTCCACCGCTCCTCCGCTCCTCCGCGATGGGCCCTGGTACCCCCCCCCATCTAAACAAACTCTCACAGATACACACACGAACACACTCACACAGACACAAACACACACACACACACACACACACACACACACACACACACACACACACACACCTTAACTCATCTTAGCTGTGCTAATAGCATTAGCCGAAACGCATCCACAACCAAACAAACATTAGCTCATCCACTCATTCACATGTGTGTGCCCAATGGTCCGGCAGCTCCAATCATACGACCGGGGGATCTATGTCCGGAGAATGCTCACATTAGCCCGTCTAAGGGGTTCTTCTGCCCCCAAGCTTCCCCGCCTCTGAGAGAAGAAACATTACCTTCGCTCCTCTGCTCCTCCGCTTCTCAGCTCCACCGCTCCTCCGCGATGGGCCCTGGTACTCCCCCCCCCCCCCCCCTAAACAAACTCTCACACAAAATCCATCACACACACACAAAAACACACAAACACACACACACACACATACACACACACCTTAACTCATAGCTGTGCTAATAGCATTAGCCGAAACGCATTCACAACCAAACAAACATTAGCTAAACCACTCATTCACATGTGTGTGCCCAATGGTACTCCCTGTCCACGACCCCCCCCCCCCACCAAAAGAGCCTCTCACACACACACACACACACAAAGACACTCACACACACACAGACACACACATAATCACATACACATACCTTAAGTCTTCATAGCTGTACTAATAGCTTTAGCCGAAACGCATCCACAACCAAACAAACATTAGCTCATCCACTCATTCACATGTATGTGCCCTGGTACTCCGTGTCCGCGACCCCCCCCCCCCCCCACCAAAACAAACTATCACACACATACACAAAGACACCCACACACACACACACACTGACACACATACACACATTAAGTCATCATAGCTGTGCTAATAGCATTAGCCGAAACGCATCCACAACCAAAGAAACATTAGCTCATCCATTCATTCACATGTGTGTGCTCAATGGTCCGCTTCTCCGCTCCACCGCTCCTCCACTATGGGCCCTGGTACTCCCGATCCGCCGGACTCAGGAGAATTAAGAATAAGAATCAGAACAACTTTTATAATCCCGAAGGAAATTGCAGTGCCAGAGTTACAGAAAATACAACAGTAATAAATAATAAAAGAAAGGCAGAATTATAAATAAAAATAAACTATAAACTATAAAGTGTTTCAGTGAAACTATAAAGTGTCTTAGTAAGCAGTGATAAAACTATAAGTGTCTTAGTAACAAGTGAGGTAAGGAGTGCACAATAGTATGATAGAAGGGAACATTATAGTGTAGCTGTTATGAGATGAGATGAAATATTGCACAATGTAGCTGTTATGAAATGAAATATTGCACAGTTTCTGAATATTGCACAGAAATGAGATATTGCACATTTTTGTTTGTTTTTAAGTTAAAGATAGGTTTTTATGGTTGCCGCCGGCTGAATGGGACGTGCTTCTGCCCTCCATCCGCTCCACAGCTCATCCGCTCCAGGCCCAGCTACCCCCTGTCCGCGCCCCCCCCCCACCTAAACAAACTGTCACACACATATACACAATCGCACACACAAACACACACACACACACACACACACACACACACACACACAAGAACACACAAACACACAAACACACAAACACACAAACACACAAACACACAAACACACACACACACACACACCTTAAGTCATCATACCTGTGCTAATAGCTCCCAAGCTTCCCCGCCTCTGAGAAGAGAAACAATACCTCCGCTACTCCGCTCCTCCGCTTCTCAGCTCCACCGCTCCTCCGCTATGGGCCCTGGTACTCCCCCCCCCCCTCCCCCCCCCACCAAAAAAAAACTCTCACAAAAAATCACTCACACACACACAAAAACACACAAACACACACACACACACATACACACACACCTTAACTCATCATAGCTGTGCTAATAGCTTTAGCCGAAACGCATCCACAACCAAACAAACATTAGCTCATCCACTCATTCACATGTGTGTGCCCTGGTACTCCGTGTCCGCGACCCCCCCCCCCCCACCAAAACAAACTATCACACACATACACAAAGACACTCACACACACACACACACTGACAGACATACACACATTAAGTCATCATAGTTGTGCTAATAGCATTAGCCACAACCACAACCACAACCAAACAAACATTACCTCATCCACTCATTCACATGTGTGTGCCCAATGGTTCGCTTCTCCGCTCCACCGCTCCTCCGCTATGGGCCCTGGTACTCCCGATCCGCCGGACTCAGGAGAATTATGGGACGTGCTTCTGCCCTCCATCCACTCCACAGCTCATCCGCTCCAGGCCCAGCTACCCCCTGTCCGCGCCCCCCCCCCCCCCACCTGAACAAACTGTCACACACATATACACAAACGCACACACAAAAACACACACACACACACACAAGAACACACAAACACACAAACACACAAACACACACACACCTTAAGTCATCATAGCTGTGCTAATAGCTCCCAAGATTCCCCGCCTCTGAGAGGAGAAACAATACCTCCGCTACTCCGCTCCTCCGCTTCTCAGCTCCACCGCTCCTCGGCTATGGGCCCTGGTACCCCCCCCCCCCACCTAAACAAACTCTCACACATACACACACAAACATACACACGCACACACACACACACACACACATACACAAACACAACTTAACTCATCATAGCTGTGCTAATAGCATTAGCCGAAACGCATCCACTACCAAACAAACATTAGCTCATCCACTCATTCACATGTGTGTGCCCAATGGTCCGGGAGCTCCAATCATACGTCCGGGCGATCTATATCTGGAGAAGGCTCACAGTGGCTGGTCTAAGGCGTCCTACTGCCCCCAAACTTCCCATCCTCTGCCTTTGAGAAGAGAGAAATTACCTCCGCTCCTCCATTCCTCCGCTTCTCCGCTCCACAGCTCTTCCGCGATGGGCCTTGGTACCCCCCCCCCACCTAAACAAACTCTCACACACACACACACGAACGCCCTCACACAGACACAAAAACAAACAAACAGACACACACACACACACACACACACACACATACACACACACACACCTTAACTCATCTTAGCTGTGCTAATAGCATTAGCCGAAACGCATCCACAACCAAACAAACATTAGCTCATCCACTCATTCACATGTGTGTGCCAATTTGGTCCGGCAGCTCCAGTCATACGACCGGGGGATCTATGTCCGGAGAATGCTCACATTAGCCCGTCTAAGGGGTTCTTCTGCCCCCAAGCTTCCCCGCCTCTGAGAGAAGAAACATTACCTACGCTCCTCCGCTTCTCAGCTCAACTGCTCCTCCGCTATGGACCCTGGTACTCCCCCCCCCCCACCTAAACAAACTCTCACACAAAATCACTCACACACACACAAAAACACACAAACACAAACACACACACACACACAGACATACACACACACCTTAACTCATCATAGCTGTGCTAATAGCATTAGCCGAAACGCATCCACAACCAAACAAACATTAGCTCATCCACTCATTCACATGTGTGTGCCCTATGGTACTCCCTGTCCGCGACCCCCCCCCCCCCCCCACCACCACCAAAAGAGCCTCTCACACACACACACACAGACACACATATACACTCATACACACACCTTAAGTCTTCATAGCTGTGCTAATAGCTTTAGCCGAAACACATCCACAACCAAACAAACATTAGCTCATCCACTCATTCACATGTGTGTGCCCTGGTACTCCTTGTCCGTGACCCCCCCCCCCACCAAAACAAACTATCACACACATACACAAAGACACTCACACACACACACACACTGACACATATACACACATTAAGTCATCATAGCTGTGCTAATAGCTTTAGCCGAAATGCATCCACAACCAAACAACCATTAGCTCATCCACTCATTCACATGTGTGTGCCCAATGGTCCGCTTCTCCGCTCCACCGCTCCTCCGCTATGGGCCCTGGTACTCCCGATCCGCCGAACTCAGGAGAATTACGGGACATGCTCCATCCGCTCCACATCTCATCCACTCCAGGCCCAGCTACCCCCTGTCCGCGCCCCCCCCCCCACCTAAACAAACTGTCACACACATATACACAAACGCACACACAAACACACACACACACACACACACACACACACACACACACACACACACACACAAGAACACAAAAACACACACACACACAAACACCCACACACACACACACACCTTAAGTCATCATAGCTGTGCTAATAGCATTAGCCGAAACGCATCCACAACCAAACAAACATTAGCTCATCCACTCATTCAAATGTATGTGCCCAGAGGTCCTGGATCTCCGGTCATACGTCCGGGGCATCTATGTCCGGAGAAGGCTCACATTTGCCGGTCTAAGGGGTCCTGGTGCCCCCAAGCTTCCCCGCCTTTGAGAAGAGAAATATAATATCGCTCCTCCACTCCTCCGCTTCTCAACACCTCCGCTCCTCCGCTATTGGCCCTGGTACTCCCGATCCTGCAAACTCAGGAGAATTGCGAGAGGTGCTTCTGCTCTCCTCCACTCCTCCGCTTCTCCGCTCCTCCGCTTTTCCGCTTTGGGCCCTGGAACTCCCGAACCGCTGGATATAAGGGAATCACGGGCTGGGCTTATGCCCTCCTCTGCTCCTCAGCTCATCCGCTCGAGGCCCTGGTACTCCCTGTCCGCGACCCCCCCCCACCTAAACAAACTCTCACACACACACACAGACACACTCACACACACACACACACACACATACACGCACACCTTAACTCATCATAGCTGTGCTAATAGCATTAGCCAAAACGCATCCACAACCAAACAAATATTAGCTCTTCCACTCATTCACATGTGTGTGCCCAATGGTCCGGGAGCTCCAATCATACGTCCGGGGGATCTATGTCCGGAGAATGCTCAGATTAGCCCATCTAAGGGGTTCTGCTGCCCCCAAGCTTCCCCGTCTCTGAGTGGAGAAACAATACTTCCGCTACTCCGCTCCTCCGCTTCTCAGCTCCACCGCTCTTCCGCTATGGGCCCTGGTACTCCCCCCCTCCACCTAAATAAACTCTCACACATACACACACAAGAACACACTGACACACACACATAAACACACAAAGACACACACACAGCTCAGCTCCACCGCTCCTCCGCTTTGGGCCCTGGAATTCCCGAACCGCTTGACATAAGCGAATCACGGGCCGGGCTTCTGCCCTCCTCCGCTCCTAAGCTCATCCGCTCTTGGCACTGGTACTCCCTGTCCGCGACCCCCCCCCCCCACCAAAACAACATCACTCACACAAACACACAAAGACACTCACACACACACACAGACACACACACACCTTAAGTCTTCATAGCTGTGCTAATAGCGTTAGCCGAAAAGCATCCACAACCAAACAAACATTAGCTCATCCACTCATTCACATGTATGTACCAAGAGGTCCGGGAGCACCGGTCATACGTCCGGGGGAGCTATGTCCATAGAAGGCTCATATTGGCCAGTCTAAGGGGTCCTGCTGCCCCAAAGCTTCCCCGCCTTTGAGAAGAGAAACATAACTCTGCTCCTCGGCTCCTCCGCTCCTCCGCTCCTCCGCTCCTCCGCTCCACCGCTTCTCCGTTCTTCCACTCATCCGCTCCGCCGCTGATCCGCTCCGGGCCTTAGTACTCCAGAACTGCTGGACATAAGCGAATCAGGCTCTTGGCCCTGTTACTCCCTATCCGCGGGACTCTGGCGAAATATGGAGCGTGCTTCCCCTCTCCTCCGCTCCTCCGCTCCTCCGCTCCTCCGCTCTTCCGCTCCTCCTCTCCTCCGCTCCTCCGCTTTTCCACTCCCTCGCTCCTCCGCTCCTCCGGTACTCCGCTCCTCCGGTCCTCCGCTCCTGGCCCTGTTACTCCTGAACTGCTAGACATAAGCATTTCAGGCTCCAGACCCTTGTACTCCCCTTCCGCGGGACTCAGGCGAATTGTCGGACAGGCTTCCGCTCTCCTCCGCTTCTCCGCTCCTCCGCTCCTCCGCTCCTGGCCCTGGTACTCCTGAACTGCTGGACGTAGGCGATTCAGGCTCCAGAACCTGGTACTCCCTCTCCGCGAGACACAGGCGAATTGCCGGCCGGGCTTCCACTCTCCTCCCCTCCTCCGCTCCTCCGCTCCGGCCCTGGTACTCCTGAACTGCTAGACATAAGCGAATCAGGCTCCAGGCCTTGGTACTCCCTCTCCGCGGGACTTAGGCGAATTGTCGGCCGGGCTTCCGCTCACCTCCGCTCCTCCGCTCCTCCGCTCCACTGCTTAAACGTTCTTCTGCTCATCCGCTCCACCGCTCCTCCGCTCCGGGCCCTGGTACTCCTGAACTGCTAGACATAAGCGAATCAGGCTCCAGGCCCTGGTACTCCCAATCCGCGGGACTTCGGCGAATATTCGGCCGGGCAACCGCTCACCTCTTTTCCTCCGCTCATCCGCTCCTCCGCTCCTCCGCTCAGGGCCCTGGTACTCCTGAACTGCTTGCCATACGCGAATCAGGCTCCAGGCCCTGGTACTCCCAATCCGCGGGACTTCGGCGAATATTCGGCCGGGCTTCTGCTCACCTCCGCTCTTGCGCTCCTGCGCTCCTGCGCTCCTCCGCTCCTCCGCTCCTCCGCTCCTCCGCTCCTCCGCTCCTCCGCTCCTCCGCTCTGGGCCCTGGTACTCCTAAACTGCTTGCCATAAGCGAACCAGGCTCCAGGCCCTGGTACTCCCAATCCTCCGCTCCTCCGCTCCGGCCTTGGTACTCCTGAACTGCTGGACATCATTAAATCACGCTTCTGGCCCTGGTACTCCCTTTCCGCGGGACTCATGCGAATTGTCGGCTGGATTCAGCTCTCCTCCGGTCCTCCGGTCCTCCGCTCCTCCGCTCCGGCCCTGGTACTCCCTCTCCGCGGGACTTCGGCGAATTGTCGGCCGGGCTTCCACTCTCCTCCGCTTCTCCTCTCATCCGCTCCTCCGCTCCTCCGCTCCGGGCCCTGGTACTCCTGAACTGCTAGACATAAGCGAATCAGGCTCCAGGCCCTGGTACTCCCTTTCCACGGGACTTCGGCAAATATTCGGCCGGGCTTCCGCTCACCTCCGCTCCTCCGCTCCTCCGCTCCGGCCCTGGTACTCCCGAACTGCTGGACATATGCGAATCAGGCTCCAGGCCCTGGTACTCCCTCTCCGCGGGACTTAGGCGAAATGTGGGCCGGGCTTCCTCTCTCCTCCGCTCTTCCGCTCATCCACTCATCCGCCCCTCCGCTCTTCCGCTCCTCCGCACCTTGCCCTGGTACTCCTGAATTGCTGAACATCATTAAATGACGCTTCTGGCCCTTGTACGCCCTCTACGCGGTACTCAGGCGAATTGTCGGCCGGGCTTCCGCTCACCTCCGCTCCTCCGCTCAACCGCTCCTCCGCTTCGGGCCCTGGTACTCCTGAACTGCTAGACATAAGCGAATCAGGCTTCAGGCCCTGGTACTCCCTTTCCACGGGACTTCGGCAAATATTCGGCCGGGCTTCCGCTCACCTCCGCTCCTCCGCTCCTCCGCTCCGGCCCTGGTACTCCTGAACTGCTGGACATATGCGAATCAGGCTCCAGGCCCTGGTACTCCCTCTCCGCGGGACTTAGGCGAAATGTGGGCCGGGCTTCCTCTCTCCTCCGCTCGTCCGCTCATCCACTCATCCGCCCCTCCGCTCTTCCGCTCCTCCGCACCTTGCCCTGGTACTCCTGAATTGCTGAACATCATTAAATGACGCTTTTTGGCCCTGGTACTCCCTCTCCGCGGGACTCAGGCGAATTGTCGGCCGGGCTTCCGCTCACCTCCGCTCCTCCGCTCATCCGCTCCTCCGCTCCTCCGGTCCTCCGCCCCGGCCCTGGTACTCCCTCTCCGCGGGACTTCGGCGAATTGTCGGCCGGGCTTCCGCTCTCCTCCGCTTCTCCTCTCATCCGCTCCTCCGCTCCTCCGCTCCGGGCCCTGGTACTCCTGAACTGCTAGACATAAGCGAATCAGGCTCCAGGCCCTGGTACTCCCTCTCCGCGGGACTTAGGCGAATTGTCGGCCGGGCTTCCGCTCACCTCCGCTCCTCCGCTCCTCCGCTCCACTGCTTAAACGTTCTTCTGCTCATCCGCTCCACCGCTCCTCCGCTCCGGGCCCTGGTACTCCTGAACTGCTAGACATAAGCGAATCAGGCTCAAGGTCCTGGTACTCCCTTTCCGCGGGACTTAGGCGAATATTCGGCCGGGCAACCGCTCACCTCTTTTCCTCCGCTCATCCGCTCCTCCGCTCCTCCGCTCAGGGCCCTGGTACTCCTGAACTGCTTGCCATACGCGAATCAGGCTCCAGGCCCTGGTACTCCCAATCCGCGGGACTTCGGCGAATATTCGGCCGGGCTTCTGCTCACCTCCGCTCTTGCGCTCCTCCGCTCCTCCGCTCCTCCGCTCCTCCGCTCCTCCGCTCCTCCGCTCTGGGCCCTGGTACTCCTAAACTGCTTGCCATAAGCGAACCAGGCTCCAGGCCCTGGTACTCCCAATCCTACGCTCCTCCGCTCCGGCCTTGGTACTCCTGAACTGCTGGACATCATTAAATCACGCTTATGGCCCTGGTACTCCCTTTCCGCGGGACTCATGCGAATTGTCGGCTGGATTCAGCTCTCCTCCGGTCCTCCGGTCCTCCGCTCCTCCGCTCCGGCCCTGGTACTCCCTCTCCGCGGGACTTCGGCGAATTGTCGGCCGGGCTTCCGCTCTCCTCCGCTTCTCCTCTCATCCGCTCCTCCGCTCCTCCGCTCCGGGCCCTGGTACTCCTGAACTGCTAGACATAAGCGAATCAGGCTCCAGGCCCTGGTACTCCCTCTCCGCGGGACTTAGGCGAATTGTCGGCCGGGCTTCCGCTCACCTCCGCTCCTCCGCTCCTCCGCTCCACTGCTTAAACGTTCTTCTGCTCATCCGCTCCACCGCTCCTCCGCTCCGGGCCCTGGTACTCCTGAACTGCTAGACATAAGCGAATCAGGCTCAAGGTCCTGGTACTCCCTTTCCGCGGGACTTAGGCGAATATTCGGCCGGGCAACCGCTCACCTCTTTTCCTCCGCTCATCCGCTCCTCCGCTCCTCCGCTCAGGGCCCTGGTACTCCTGAACTGCTTGCCATACGCGAATCAGGCTCCAGGCCCTGGTACTCCCAATCCGCGGGACTTCGGCGAATATTCGGCCGGGCTTCTGCTCACCTCCGCTCTTGCGCTCCTCCGCTCCTCCGCTCCTCCGCTCCTCCGCTCCTCCGCTCCTCCGCTCTGGGCCCTGGTACTCCTAAACTGCTTGCCATAAGCGAACCAGGCTCCAGGCCCTGGTACTCCCAATCCTACGCTCCTCCGCTCCGGCCTTGGTACTCCTGAACTGCTGGACATCATTAAATCACGCTTCTGGCCCTGGTACTCCCTTTCCGCGGGACTCAGGCGAATTGTCGGCCGGATTCAGCTCTCCTCCGGTCCTCCTGTCCTCCGCTCCTCCGCTCCGGCCCTGGTACTCCCTCTCCGCGGGACTTCGGCGAATTGTCGGCCGGGCTTCCACTCTCCTCCGCTCCTCCTCTCATCCGCTCCTCCGCTCCTCCGCTCCGGGCCCTGGTACTCCTGAACTGCTAGACATAAGCGAATCAGGCTCCAGGCCCTGGTACTCCCTTTCCACGGGACTTCGGCAAATATTCGGCCGGGCTTCCGCTCACCTCCGCTCCTCCGCTCCTCCGCTCCGGCCCTGGTACTCCCGAACTGCTGGACATATGCGAATCAGGCTCCAGGCCCTGGTACTCCCTCTCCGCGGGACTTAGGCGAAATGTGGGCCGGGCTTCCTCTCTCCTCCGCTCTTCCGCTCATCCACTCATCCGCCCCTCCGCTCTTCCGCTCCTCCGCACCTTGCCCTGGTACTCCTGAATTGCTGAACATCATTAAATGACGCTTCTGGCCCTTGTACGCCCTCTACGCGGTACTCAGGCGAATTGTCGGCCGGGCTTCCGCTCACCTCCGCTCCTCCGCTCCTCCGGTCCTCCGCCCCGGCCCTGGTACTCCCTCTCCGCGGGACTTCGGCGAATTGTCGGCCGGGCTTCCGCTCTCCTCCGCTTCTCCTCTCATCCGCTCCTCCGCTCCTCCGCTCCGGGCCCTGGTACTCCTGAACTGCTGGACATCATTAAATCACGCTTCTTGCCCTGGTACTCCCTTTCCGCGGGACTCAGGCGAATTGTCGGCCGGATTCAGCTCTCCTCCGGTCCTCCGGTCCTCCGGTCCTCCGCTCCTCCGCTCCTCCGCTCCTCCGCTCCGGCCCTGGTACTCCCTCTCCGCGGGACTTCGGCGAATTGTCGGCCGGGCTTCCACTCTCCTCCGCTTCTCCTCTCATCCGCTCCTCCGCTCCTCCGCTCCGGGCCCTGGTACTCCTGAACTGCTAGACATAAGCGAATCAGGCTCCAGGCCCTGGTACTCCCTTTCCACGGGACTTCGGCAAATATTCGGCCGGGCTTCCGCTCACCTCCGCTCCTCCGCTCCTCCGCTCCGGCCCTGGTACTCCCGAACTGCTGGACATATGCGAATCAGGCTCCAGGCCCTGGTACTCCCTCTCCGCGGGACTTAGGCGAAATGTGGGCCGGGCTTCCTCTCTCCTCCGCTCGTCCGCTCATCCACTCATCCGCCCCTCCGCTCTTCCGCTCCTCCGCACCTTGCCCTGGTACTCCTGAATTGCTGAACATCATTAAATGACGCTTCTGGCCCTTGTACGCCCTCTACGCGGTACTCAGGCGAATTGTCGGCCGGGCTTCCGCTCACCTCCGCTCCTCCGCTCCTCCGCTCCTCCGCTTCGTGCCCTGGTACTCCTGAACTGCTAGACATAAGCGAATCAGGCTTCAGGCCCTGGTACTCCCTTTCCACGGGACTTCGGCAAATATTCGGCCGGGCTTCCGCTCACCTCCGCTCCTCCGCTCCTCCGCTCCGGCCCTGGTACTCCTGAACTGCTGGACATATGCGAATCAGGCTCCAAGCCCTGGTACTCCCTCTCCGCGGGACTTAGGCGAAATGTGGGCCGGGCTTCCTCTCTCCTCCGCTCGTCCGCTCATCCACTCATCCGCCCCTCCGCTCTTCCGCTCCTCCGCACCTTGCCCTGGTACTCCTGAATTGCTGAACATCATTAAATGACGCTTCTGGCCCTGGTACTCCCTCTCCGCGGGACTCAGGCGAATTGTCGGCCGGGCTTCCGCTCACCTCCGCTCCTCCGCTCATCCGCTCCTCCGCTCCTCCGCTCTTCCGCTCCTCCGATCCTCCGCTCCTCCACTCTTCTGCTCATCTGCTCCTCCGCTGGCCCGCTCCGGGCCCTGGTACTACCAATCCGCGGGACTTAGGCAAATTGTCGGCCGGGCTTCCGCTCTCCACCGCTTCTCCTCTCATCCGCTCCTCCGTTCCTCCGCTCCGGGCCCTGGTACTCCTGAACTGCTAGACATGAGCGAATCAGGCTCCAGGCCCTGGTACTCCCTTTCCGCTGGACTCAGGCGAATTGTCAGCCGGGCTTCCGCTCTCCTCCGCTTCTCCTCTCATCCACTCCTCCGCTCCTCCGCTCGACTGCTTAAACGTTCTTCTGCTCATCCGCTCCTCCGCTCCTCCGCTCCGGGCCCTGGTACTCCCTTTCCGCGGGACTTAGGCAAATATTCGGCCGGGCTTCCGCTCTCCTCCGCTCCTCCGCTCCGGCCCTGGTACTCCTGAACTGCTGGACATCATTAAATCACGCTTCTGGCCCTGGTACTCCCATTCCGCGGGACTCAGGCGAATTGTCGGCCGGGCTTCCGCTCTCCTCCGCTTCTCCTCTCATCCGCTCCTCCGCTCCTCCGGTCCTCCGCCCCGGCCCTGGTACTCCCTCTCCGCGGGACTTCGGCGAATTGTCGGCCGGGCTTCCGCTCTCCTCCGCTTCTCCTCTCATCCGCTCCTCCGCTCCTCCGCTCCGGGCCCTGGTACTCCTGAACTGCTGGACATCATTAAATCACGCTTCTTGCCCTGGTACTCCCTTTCCGCGGGACTCAGGCGAATTGTCGGCCGGATTCAGCTCTCCTCCGGTCCTCCGGTCCTCCGGTCCTCCGCTCCTCCGCTCCTCCGCTCCTCCGCTCCGGCCCTGGTACTCCCTCTCCGCGGGACTTCGGCGAATTGTCGGCCGGGCTTCCACTCTCCTCCGCTTCTCCTCTCATCCGCTCCTCCGCTCCTCCGCTCCGGGCCCTGGTACTCCTGAACTGCTAGACATAAGCGAATCAGGCTCCAGGCCCTGGTACTCCCTTTCCACGGGACTTCGGCAAATATTCGGCCGGGCTTCCGCTCACCTCCGCTCCTCCGCTCCTCCGCTCCGGCCCTGGTACTCCCGAACTGCTGGACATATGCGAATCAGGCTCCAGGCCCTGGTACTCCCTCTCCGCGGGACTTAGGCGAAATGTGGGCCGGGCTTCCTCTCTCCTCCGCTCGTCCGCTCATCCACTCATCCGCCCCTCCGCTCTTCCGCTCCTCCGCACCTTGCCCTGGTACTCCTGAATTGCTGAACATCATTAAATGACGCTTCTGGCCCTTGTACGCCCTCTACGCGGTACTCAGGCGAATTGTCGGCCGGGCTTCCGCTCACCTCCGCTCCTCCGCTCCTCCGCTCCTCCGCTTCGTGCCCTGGTACTCCTGAACTGCTAGACATAAGCGAATCAGGCTTCAGGCCCTGGTACTCCCTTTCCACGGGACTTCGGCAAATATTCGGCCGGGCTTCCGCTCACCTCCGCTCCTCCGCTCCTCCGCTCCGGCCCTGGTACTCCTGAACTGCTGGACATATGCGAATCAGGCTCCAAGCCCTGGTACTCCCTCTCCGCGGGACTTAGGCGAAATGTGGGCCGGGCTTCCTCTCTCCTCCGCTCGTCCGCTCATCCACTCATCCGCCCCTCCGCTCTTCCGCTCCTCCGCACCTTGCCCTGGTACTCCTGAATTGCTGAACATCATTAAATGACGCTTCTGGCCCTGGTACTCCCTCTCCGCGGGACTCAGGCGAATTGTCGGCCGGGCTTCCGCTCACCTCCGCTCCTCCGCTCATCCGCTCCTCCGCTCCTCCGCTCTTCCGCTCCTCCGATCCTCCGCTCCTCCACTCTTCTGCTCATCTGCTCCTCCGCTGGCCCGCTCCGGGCCCTGGTACTACCAATCCGCGGGACTTAGGCAAATTGTCGGCCGGGCTTCCGCTCTCCACCGCTTCTCCTCTCATCCGCTCCTCCGTTCCTCCGCTCCGGGCCCTGGTACTCCTGAACTGCTAGACATGAGCGAATCAGGCTCCAGGCCCTGGTACTCCCTTTCCGCTGGACTCAGGCGAATTGTCAGCCGGGCTTCCGCTCTCCTCCGCTTCTCCTCTCATCCACTCCTCCGCTCCTCCGCTCGACTGCTTAAACGTTCTTCTGCTCATCCGCTCCTCCGCTCCTCCGCTCCGGGCCCTGGTACTCCCTTTCCGCGGGACTTAGGCAAATATTCGGCCGGGCTTCCGCTCTCCTCCGCTCCTCCGCTCCGGCCCTGGTACTCCTGAACTGCTGGACATCATTAAATCACGCTTCTGGCCCTGGTACTCCCTTTCCGCGGGACTCAGGCGAATTGTCGGCCGGGCTTCCGCTCTCCTCCGCTTCTCCTCTCATCCGCTCCTCCGCTCCTCCGGTCCTCCGCCCCGGCCCTGGTACTCCCTCTCCGCGGGACTTCGGCGAATTGTCGGCCGGGCTTCCGCTCTCCTCCGCTTCTCCTCTCATCCGCTCCTCCGCTCCTCCGCTCCGGGCCCTGGTACTCCTGAACTGCTGGACATCATTAAATCACGCTTCTTGCCCTGGTACTCCCTTTCCGCGGGACTCAGGCGAATTGTCGGTCGGATTCAGCTCTCCTCCGGTCCTCCGGTCCTCCGGTCCTCCGCTCCTCCGCTCCTCCGCTCCTCCGTTCCGGCCCTGGTACTCCCTCTCCGCGGGACTTCGGCGAATTGTCGGCCGGGCTTCCGCTCTCCTCCGCTTCTCCTCTCATCCGCTCCTCCGCTCCTCCGCTCCGGGCCCTGGTACTCCTGAACTGCTAGACATAAGCGAATCAGGCTCCAGGCCCTGGTACTCCCTCTCCGCGGGACTTAGGCGAAATGTGGGCCGGGCTTCCTCTCTCCTCCGCTCGTCCGCTCATCCACTCATCCGCCCCTCCGCTCTTCCGCTCCTCCGCACCTTGCCCTGGTACTCCTGAATTGCTGAACATCATTAAATGACGCTTCTGGCCCTGGTACTCCCTCTCCGCGGGACTCAGGCGAATTGTCGGCCGGGCTTCCGCTCACCTCCGCTCCTCCGCTCATCCGCTCCTCCGCTCCTCCGGTCCTCCGCCCCGGCCCTGGTACTCCCTCTCCGCGGGACTTCGGCGAATTGTCGGCCGGGCTTCCGCTCTCCTCCGCTTCTCCTCTCATCCGCTCCTCCGCTCCTCCGCTCCGGGCCCTGGTACTCCTGAACTGCTGGACATCATTAAATCACGCTTCTTGCCCTGGTACTCCCTTTCCGCGGGACTCAGGCGAATTGTCGGCCGGATTCAGCTCTCCTCCGGTCCTCCGGTCCTCCGGTCCTCCGCTCCTCCGCTCCTCCGCTCCTCCGCTCCGGCCCTGGTACTCCCTCTCCGCGGGACTTCGGCGAATTGTCGGCCGGGCTTCCGCTCTCCTCCGCTTCTCCTCTCATCCGCTCCTCCGCTCCTCCGCTCCGGGCCCTGGTACTCCTGAACTGCTAGACATAAGCGAATCAGGCTCCAGGCCCTGGTACTCCCTTTCCACGGGACTTCGGCAAATATTCGGCCGGGCTTCCGCTCACCTCCGCTCCTCCGCTCCTCCGCTCCGGCCCTGGTACTCCCGAACTGCTGGACATATGCGAATCATGCTCCAGGCCCTGGTACTCCCTCTCCGCGGGACTTAGGCGAAATGTGGGCCGGGCTTCCTCTCTCCTCCGCTCGTCCGCTCATCCACTCATCCGCCCCTCCGCTCTTCCGCTCCTCCGCACCTTGCCCTGGTACTCCTGAATTGCTGAACATCATTAAATGACGCTTCTGGCCCTTGTACGCCCTCTACGCGGTACTCAGGCGAATTGTCGGCCGGGCTTCCGCTCACCTCCGCTCCTCCGCTCCTCCGCTCCTCCGCTTCGTGCCCTGGTACTCCTGAACTGCTAGACATAAGCGAATCAGGCTTCAGGCCCTGGTACTCCCTTTCCACGGGACTTCGGCAAATATTCGGCCGGGCTTCCGCTCACCTCCGCTCCTCCGCTCCTCCGCTCCGGCCCTGGTACTCCTGAACTGCTGGACATATGCGAATCAGGCTCCAGGCCCTGGTACTCCCTCTCCGCGGGACTTAGGCGAAATGTGGGCCGGGCTTCCTCTCTCCTCCGCTCGTCCGCTCATCCACTCATCCGCCCCTCCGCTCTTCCGCTCCTCCGCACCTTGCCCTGGTACTCCTGAATTGCTGAACATCATTAAATGACGCTTCTGGCCCTGGTACTCCCTCTCCGCGGGACTCAGGCGAATTGTCGGCCGGGCTTCCGCTCACCTCCGCTCCTCCGCTCATCCGCTCCTCCGCTCCTCCGCTCTTCCGCTCCTCCGATCCTCCGCTCCTCCACTCTTCTGCTCATCTGCTCCTCCGCTGGCCCGCTCCGGGCCCTGGTACTACCAATCCGCGGGACTTAGGCGAATTGTCGGCCGGGCTTCCGCTCTCCACCGCTTCTCCTCTCATCCGCTCCTCCGTTCCTCCGCTCCGGGCCCTGGTACTCCTGAACTGCTAGACATGAGCGAATCAGGCTCCAGGCCCTGGTACTCCCTTTCCGCTGGACTCAGGCGAATTGTCAGCCGGGCTTCCGCTCTCCTCCGCTTCTCCTCTCATCCACTCCTCCGCTCCTCCGCTCGACTGCTTAAACGTTCTTCTGCTCATCCGCTCCTCCGCTCCTCCGCTCCGGGCCCTGGTACTCCCTTTCCGCGGGACTTAGGCAAATATTCGGCCGGGCTTCCGCTCTCCTCCGCTCCTCCGCTCCGGCCCTGGTACTCCTGAACTGCTGGACATCATTAAATCACGCTTCTGGCCCTGGTACTCCCTTTCCGCGGGACTCAGGCGAATTGTCGGCCGGGCTTCCGCTCTCCTCCGCTTCTCCTCTCATCCGCTCCTCCGCTCCTCCGGTCCTCCGCCCCGGCCCTGGTACTCCCTCTCCGCGGGACTTCGGCGAATTGTCGGCCGGGCTTCCGCTCTCCTCCGCTTCTCCTCTCATCCGCTCCTCCGCTCCTCCGCTCCGGGCCCTGGTACTCCTGAACTGCTGGACATCATTAAATCACGCTTCTTGCCCTGGTACTCCCTTTCCGCGGGACTCAGGCGAATTGTCGGTCGGATTCAGCTCTCCTCCGGTCCTCCGGTCCTCCGGTCCTCCGCTCCTCCGCTCCTCCGCTCCTCCGTTCCGGCCCTGGTACTCCCTCTCCGCGGGACTTCGGCGAATTGTCGGCCGGGCTTCCGCTCTCCTCCGCTTCTCCTCTCATCCGCTCCTCCGCTCCTCCGCTCCGGGCCCTGGTACTCCTGAACTGCTAGACATAAGCGAATCAGGCTCCAGGCCCTGGTACTCCCTCTCCGCGGGACTTAGGCGAATTGTCGGCCGGGCTTCCGCTCACCTCCGCTCCTCCGCTCCTCCGCTCCACTGCTTAAACGTTCTTCTGCTCATCCGCTCCACCGCTCCTCCGCTCCGGGCCCTGGTACTCCTGAACTGCTAGACATAAGCGAATCAGGCTCAAGGTCCTGGTACTCCCTTTCCGCGGGACTTAGGCGAATATTCGGCCGGGCAACCGCTCACCTCTTTTCCTCCGCTCATCCGCTCCTCCGCTCCTCCGCTCAGGGCCCTGGTACTCCTGAACTGCTTGCCATACGCGAATCAGGCTCCAGGCCCTGGTACTCCCAATCCGCGGGACTTCGGCGAATATTCGGCCGGGCTTCTGCTCACCTCCGCTCTTGCGCTCCTCCGCTCCTCCGCTCCTCCGCTCCTCCGCTCCTCCGCTCCTCCGCTCTGGGCCCTGGTACTCCTAAACTGCTTGCCATAAGCGAACCAGGCTCCAGGCCCTGGTACTCCCAATCCTACGCTCCTCCGCTCCGGCCTTGGTACTCCTGAACTGCTGGACATCATTAAATCACGCTTATGGCCCTGGTACTCCCTTTCCGCGGGACTCATGCGAATTGTCGGCTGGATTCAGCTCTCCTCCGGTCCTCCGGTCCTCCGCTCCTCCGCTCCGGCCCTGGTACTCCCTCTCCGCGGGACTTCGGCGAATTGTCGGCCGGGCTTCCGCTCTCCTCCGCTTCTCCTCTCATCCGCTCCTCCGCTCCTCCGCTCCGGGCCCTGGTACTCCTGAACTGCTAGACATAAGCGAATCAGGCTCCAGGCCCTGGTACTCCCTCTCCGCGGGACTTAGGCGAATTGTCGGCCGGGCTTCCGCTCACCTCCGCTCCTCCGCTCCTCCGCTCCACTGCTTAAACGTTCTTCTGCTCATCCGCTCCACCGCTCCTCCGCTCCGGGCCCTGGTACTCCTGAACTGCTAGACATAAGCGAATCAGGCTCAAGGTCCTGGTACTCCCTTTCCGCGGGACTTAGGCGAATATTCGGCCGGGCAACCGCTCACCTCTTTTCCTCCGCTCATCCGCTCCTCCGCTCCTCCGCTCAGGGCCCTGGTACTCCTGAACTGCTTGCCATACGCGAATCAGGCTCCAGGCCCTGGTACTCCCAATCCGCGGGACTTCGGCGAATATTCGGCCGGGCTTCTGCTCACCTCCGCTCTTGCGCTCCTCCGCTCCTCCGCTCCTCCGCTCCTCCGCTCCTCCGCTCCTCCGCTCCTCCGCTCTGGGCCCTGGTACTCCTAAACTGCTTGCCATAAGCGAACCAGGCTCCAGGCCCTGGTACTCCCAATCCTACGCTCCTCCGCTCCGGCCTTGGTACTCCTGAACTGCTGGACATCATTAAATCACGCTTCTGGCCCTGGTACTCCCTTTCCGCGGGACTCAGGCGAATTGTCGGCCGGATTCAGCTCTCCTCCGGTCCTCCTGTCCTCCGCTCCTCCGCTTCGGCCCTGGTACTCCCTCTCCGCGGGACTTCGGCGAATTGTCGGCCGGGCTTCCACTCTCCTCCGCTCCTCCTCTCATCCGCTCCTCCGCTCCTCCGCTCCGGGCCCTGGTACTCCTGAACTGCTAGACATAAGCGAATCAGGCTCCAGGCCCTGGTACTCCCTTTCCACGGGACTTCGGCAAATATTCGGCCGGGCTTCCGCTCACCTCCGCTCCTCCGCTCCTCCGCTCCGGCCCTGGTACTCCCGAACTGCTGGACATATGCGAATCAGGCTCCAGGCCCTGGTACTCCCTCTCCGCGGGACTTAGGCGAAATGTGGGCCGGGCTTCCTCTCTCCTCCGCTCTTCCGCTCATCCACTCATCCGCCCCTCCGCTCTTCCGCTCCTCCGCACCTTGCCCTGGTACTCCTGAACTGCTGAACATCATTAAATGACGCTTCTGGCCCTTGTACGCCCTCTACGCGGTACTCAGGCGAATTGTCGGCCGGGCTTCCGCTCACCTCCGCTCCTCCGCTCATCCGCTCCTCCACTTCGGGCCCTGGTACTCCTGAACTGCTAGACATAAGCGAATCAGGCTTCAGGCCCTGGTACTCCCTTTCCAAGGGACTTCGGCAAATATTCGGCCGGGCTTCCGCTCACCTCCGCTCCTCCGCTCCTCCGCTCCGGCCCTGGTACTCCTGAACTGCTGGACATATGCGAATCAGGCTCCAGGCCCTGGTACTCCCTCTCCGCGGGACTTAGGCGAAATGTGGGCCGGGCTTCCTCTCTCCTCCGCTCGTCCGCTCATCCACTCATCCGCCCCTCCGCTCTTCCGCTCCTCCGCACCTTGCCCTGGTACTCCTGAATTGCTGAACATCATTAAATGACGCTTCTGGCCCTGGTACTCCCTCTCCGCGGGACTCAGGCGAATTGTCGGCCGGGCTTCCGCTCACCTCCGCTCCTCCGCTCATCCGCTCCTCCGCTCCTCCGGTCCTCCGCCCCGGCCCTGGTACTCCCTCTCCGCGGGACTTCGGCGAATTGTCGGCCGGGCTTCCGCTCTCCTCCGCTTCTCCTCTCATCCGCTCCTCCGCTCCTCCGCTCCGGGCCCTGGTACTCCTGAACTGCTGGACATCATTAAATCACGCTTCTTGCCCTGGTACTCCCTTTCCGCGGGACTCAGGCGAATTGTCGGCCGGATTCAGCTCTCCTCCGGTCCTCCGGTCCTCCGGTCCTCCGCTCCTCCGCTCCTCCGCTCCTCCGCTCCGGCCCTGGTACTCCCTCTCCGCGGGACTTCGGCGAATTGTCGGCCGGGCTTCCGCTCTCCTCCGCTTCTCCTCTCATCCGCTCCTCCGCTCCTCCGCTCCGGGCCCTGGTACTCCTGAACTGCTAGACATAAGCGAATCAGGCTCCAGGCCCTGGTACTCCCTTTCCACGGGACTTCGGCAAATATTCGGCCGGGCTTCCGCTCACCTCCGCTCCTCCGCTCCTCCGCTCCGGCCCTGGTACTCCCGAACTGCTGGACATATGCGAATCAGGCTCCAGGCCCTGGTACTCCCTCTCCGCGGGACTTAGGCGAAATGTGGGCCGGGCTTCCTCTCTCCTCCGCTCGTCCGCTCATCCACTCATCCGCCCCTCCGCTCTTCCGCTCCTCCGCACCTTGCCCTGGTACTCCTGAATTGCTGAACATCATTAAATGACGCTTCTGGCCCTTGTACGCCCTCTACGCGGTACTCAGGCGAATTGTCGGCCGGGCTTCCGCTCACCTCCGCTCCTCCGCTCCTCCGCTCCTCCGCTTCGTGCCCTGGTACTCCTGAACTGCTAGACATAAGCGAATCAGGCTTCAGGCCCTGGTACTCCCTTTCCACGGGACTTCGGCAAATATTCGGCCGGGCTTCCGCTCACCTCCGCTCCTCCGCTCCTCCGCTCCGGCCCTGGTACTCCTGAACTGCTGGACATATGCGAATCAGGCTCCAGGCCCTGGTACTCCCTCTCCGCGGGACTTAGGCGAAATGTGGGCCGGGCTTCCTCTCTCCTCCGCTCGTCCGCTCATCCACTCATCCGCCCCTCCGCTCTTCCGCTCCTCCGCACCTTGCCCTGGTACTCCTGAATTGCTGAACATCATTAAATGACGCTTCTGGCCCTG
The DNA here is from genome assembly GCF_037954325.1 of Fistularia commersonii. Lineage (NCBI taxonomy): Eukaryota > Metazoa > Chordata > Actinopteri > Syngnathiformes > Fistulariidae > Fistularia > Fistularia commersonii. The sequence continues at coordinate 409,136 of NW_028233998.1, forward strand.
GTACTCCCTCTCCGCGGGACTCAGGCGAATTGTCGGCCGGGCTTCCGCTCACCTCCGCTCCTCCGCTCATCCGCTCCTCCGCTCCTCCGCTCTTCCGCTCCTCCGATCCTCCGCTCCTCCACTCTTCTGCTCATCTGCTCCTCCGCTGGCCCGCTCCGGGCCCTGGTACTACCAATCCGCGGGACTTAGGCGAATTGTCGGCCGGGCTTCCGCTCTCCACCGCTTCTCCTCTCATCCGCTCCTCCGTTCCTCCGCTCCGGGCCCTGGTACTCCTGAACTGCTAGACATGAGCGAATCAGGCTCCAGGCCCTGGTACTCCCTTTCCGCTGGACTCAGGCGAATTGTCAGCCGGGCTTCCGCTCTCCTCCGCTTCTCCTCTCATCCACTCCTCCGCTCCTCCGCTCGACTGCTTAAACGTTCTTCTGCTCATCCGCTCCTCCGCTCCTCCGCTCCGGGCCCTGGTACTCCCTTTCCGCGGGACTTAGGCAAATATTCGGCCGGGCTTCCGCTCTCCTCCGCTCCTCCGCTCCGGCCCTGGTACTCCTGAACTGCTGGACATCATTAAATCACGCTTCTGGCCCTGGTACTCCCTTTCCGCGGGACTCAGGCGAATTGTCGGCCGGATTCAGCTCTCCTCCGGTCCTCCGCTCCTCCGCTCCTCCGCTCCTCCGCTCCTCCGCTCCTCCGGTCCTCCGCTCCTCCGCTCCTCCGCTCCGGCCCTGGTACTCCCTCTCCGCGGGACTTCGGCGAATTGTCGGCCGGGCTTCCGCTCTCCTCCGCTTCTCCTCTCATCCGCTCCTCCGCTCCTCCGCTCCGGGCCCTGGTACTCCTGAACTGCTAGACATAAGCGAATCAGGCTCCAGGCCCTGGTACTCCCTTTCCACGGGACTTGAGCAAATATTCGGCCGGGCTTCCGCTCACCTCCGCTCCTCCGCTCCTCCGCTCCGGCCCTGGTACTCCCGAACTGCTGGACATATGCGAATCAGGCTCCAGGCCCTGGTACTCCCTCTCCGCGGGACTTAGGCGAAATGTGGGCCGGGCTTCCTCTCTCCTCCGCTCGTCCGCTCATCCACTCATCCGCCCCTCCGCTCTTCCGCTCCTCCGCACCATGCCCTGGTACTCCTGAATTGCTGAACTTCATTAAATCACGCTTCTGGCCCTGGTACTCCCTTTCCGCGGGACTCAGGCGAATTGTCGGCAAGGCTTCCGCTCTCCTCCGCTTCTCCTCTCATCCGCTCCTCCGCTCCTCCGCTCAGGGCCCTGGTACTCCTGAACTGCTAGACATAAGCGAATCAGGCTCCAGGCCCTGGTACTCCCTTTCCGCGGGGCTTAGGCGAATTGTCGGACGGGCTTCCGCTCTTATCCGCTTCTCCTGTCATCCGCTCCTCCGCTCCTCCGCTCCGGGCCCTGGTACTCCTGAACTGCTAGACATAAGTGAATCAGGCTCCAGGCCCTGGTACTCCCTTTCCGCTGGACTCAGGCGAATTGTCGGCAAGGCTTCCGCTCTCCTCCGCTTCTCCTCTCATCCACTCCTCCGCACCTCAACTCCAGGCCCTGGTACTCCTGAACTGCTAGACATATGCGAATCACGTTCCTGGCCCTGGTACTCCCTTTCCGCGGGACTTAGGCAAATATTCGGCCGGGCTTCCGCTCTACTCCGCTCCTCCGCTCCGGCCCTGGTACTCCTGAACTGCTGGACATCATTAAATCACGCTTCTGGCCCTGGTACTCCCTTTCCACGGGACTCATGCGAATTGTCGGCCGGATTCAGCTCTCCTCCGGTCCTCCGCTCCTCCGCTCCTCCTCTCATCCTCTCCTCCGCTCCTCCGCTCCTCCGTTCCGGCCCTGGTACTCCTGAACTGCTGGACATAAGCGAATCAGGCTCCAGGCCCTGGTACTCCCTCTCCGCGGGACTTCGGCGAATTGTCGGCCGGGCTTCCGCTCTCCTCCGCTTCTCCTCTCATCCGCTCCTCCGCTCCTCCGCTCCCGGCCCTGGTACTCCTGAACTGCTAGACATAAGCGAATCAGGCTCCAGGCCCTGGTACTCCCTCTCCGCGGGACTTAGGCGAAATGTGGGCCGGGCTTCCTCTCTCCTCCGCTCGTCCGCTCATCCACTCATCCGCCCCTCTGCTCTTCCGCTCCTCCGCACCATGCCCTGGTACTCCTTAATTGCTGAACATCATTAAATGACGCTTCTGGCCCTGGTACTCACTCTCCGCGGGACTCAGGTGAATTGTCGGCCGGGCTTCCGCTCACCTTCGCTCCTCCACTCATCCGCTCCTCCGCTCCTCCGCTCCTCCGGTCTTCCGCTCCTCCGATCTTCCGCTCTTCCGCTCTTCTGCTCATCTGCTCCTCCGATGCCCCGCTCCGGGCCCTGGTACTACCAATCCGCGGGACTTAGGCGAATTGTCGGCCGGGCTTCCGCTCTCCACCGCTTCTCATCTCATCCGCTCCTCCTCTCCTCCGCTCTGGGCCCTGGTACTCTTGAACTGCCAGACATAAGCGAATCAGGCTCCAGGCCCTGGTACTCCCTCTCCGCGGGACTTAGGCAAATATTCGGCCGGGCTTCCGCTCTCCTCCGCTCCTCCGCTCCTCCGCTCCGGCCCTGGTACTCCTGAACTGCTGGACATATGCGAATAAGGCTCCAGGCCCTGGTACTCCCTCTCCGCAGGAGTTAGGCGAAATGTGGGCCGGGCTTCCTCTCTCCTCCGCTCGTCCGCTCATCCACTCATCCGCCCCTCCGCTCCTCCGCTCCTCCGCACCTTACCCTGGTACTCCTGAATTGCTGAACATCATTAAATCACGCTTCTGGCCCTGGACCTCCCTCTCCGCGGGACTCAGGTGAATTGCCGGCCGGGCTTCCGCTCTCCTCAGCTCATCCGCTCATCCGCTCATCCGCTCCTCCGCTCCTCCGCTCCTCCGTTCCTCCGCTCCGGGCCCTGGTACTCCTGAACTGCTGGACATAAGCGAATCAGGCTCCAGGCCCTGGTACTCCCTCTCCGCGGGGCTTAGGCGAATATTCGGCCGGGCTTCCGCTCACCTTCGCTCCTCCGCTCATCCGCTCCTCCGCTCCTCCGCTCCTCCGCTCTGGGCCCTGGTACTCCTGAACTGCCAGACATAAGCGAATCAGGCTCCAGGCCCTGGTACTCCCTCTCCGCGGGACTCAGGTGAATTGCCGGCCGGGCTTCCGCTCTCCTCAGCTCATCCGCTCATCCGCTCCTCCGCTCCTCCGCTCCTCCGCTCCTCCGCTCCTCCGCTCCTCCGCTCCGGGCCCTGGTACTCCGGAACCGCAGGACATAAGCGATTCAGGCTCCTGGGCCTGGTAATCCCCTTCCGCGGGACTCAGGCGAATTGTCGGCTGGGCTTCCGCTCTCTTCCGCTCCTCCGCTCCTCCGCTCCTCTGCTCCTCCGCTCCTCCGCTCCTCCGCTCCTCCGGTCTTCCGCTCCGGGCCCTGGAACTCCCGATCTGCGGGACTTCGGTGAATTCCAGGCCAGTCTTCTGCTCTCCTCCCCTCCTCCTTTTTTTCCCTCCCCCGCTTTGGACCCTGGAACTCCCGAACCGGGCCGGGCTTCTGCCCTCCGCCTCTCCTCTGCTCATCCGCTCCAGGCCCTGGAACTCCCTGTCATCCAGTCATTCGCATGTGTGTGCCCGGAGGTCCGGGAGCTCCACTCAAACGTCCGGGGGATAAGGGTAAGGGGTCCTGCTCCCCCCCCCCCCTCGCCGCCTCTGAGAAGAGAAACATCTCCTCCGCTCCTCCGCTCCTCCGCTCCTCCGCTCCTCCGCTTCTCAGCTCCTCCGCTCCTCCGCTGCGGAACCAGGTACTACCGATACGCCAGACTCAGGTGAATTGCGGACAGGGCTTTTCCTGTCCTCCGCTCCTCCGCTTTGGGCCCTGGAACTCCCGAACCGCTGGACATAAGCGAATCACGGTCCGGGCTTCTGCCCTCCTCCGCTCCTCACCTCATCCGCTTAAGGCCCTGGTACTCCCAGTCCGCGGGAACCCCCCCCACCCACCAAAACAAACTCTCACACACACATAAACACACGCACACACAAACACACACACACACACAGACACACACACACACACACAGACACACACCCACACACACACACACACACACACACACACACACACACACACACACACACACACACCTGAACTCATCATAGCTGTGCTAATAGCATTGGCCGAAACGTATCCGCAACAAAACAAACATTAGCTCATCCACTCATTTCACATATGTGTGTGCCCAGAGGTACGGGAGCTCCAGTCATACGTCCGGGTGATCTATGTCCGGAGAAGGCTCACATTGGCCGGTCTAAGGGGTCCTGCTGCCCCCAAGCTTCCCCGCCTTTGAGAAGAGAAACATAACTCCGCTCCTCCGCTCCTCCGCTTCTCAACTCCTCTGCTCCTCCGCTATTGGCCCTGGTACTCCCGATCCTCTGAACTCAGGCGAATAGCGTGACGTGCTTCTGCTCTCCTATAAGCCCCTACACACTTCAAACACGGCTGTTATCACCCTGTTACTGCATTACAATGACACCCATTTGCTTTTGATCTCAGTGTCTGCCACTGTACGGAAAAAGCGGGGGGGACGGGGGGGGGTGACAGGAGACATAAGGGCATTCGTTCTGTATGTAATCAGAAGTTAATAGTGTTAACGGTTTGCGAGAATTTTTAATGCTAGATAAAAACAGAAAATTAAAAGGAAATAATTAAATAAATAGATAGAAAAATAAAATTAAAAACTAAAAAAAAAAATTGTAAGGGGAATATAACATGTAATTAAGTTGGCCGTTCACAAGGAATCTCAGACATCAAACTGTTTTTAATTGAACATAAATAGTACACACAAATATACAAATGTACAAATAAACATGGCAAGGTAGAACTGAATGTCAATGAAACAACCAGGCATGAGGAAGCAAAGGACATAAGGACATTCGTTCTGTATGTAATCAGAAGTTAATAGTGTTAACGGTTTGTGAGAAATTTACAATGCTAGACAAAAAAAGAAATTAAAAGGAAATAATTAAATCAATAGATAGACAAATAAAAAATTAAAACGAAAAAAGATTGCAAGGGGAATACAACATATAATTAAGTTGGCGATTCACAAGGAATCTCAGACATCAAACTGTATATTTTTTGTTGTTTATATATAAACATATACAAAACAATCATATGTTGTTTGTTGTTGTTTATTTTTGGGATATATTGAGGAATATTTGTTGGAAAGGAGTCACAATCGCTTTTTGATAATGTCGAAGTGTATAGGTGGCCAAAAAATTAAAGATTTCTGTGGAAATTATAGCTTCATCTGTAATTTCCTTGTTGTTAAGACGGGCTTCCGCTTTGCTCCGCTCCTCCGCTCCTCCGCTCTTCCGCTCGGGCCCTGGAACTCCCGATCTGCGGGACTTCGGTGAATTCCGGGCCAGTCTTCTGCTCTTCTGCTCTCCTCCGCTTCTTCGCTCCCCGCTTTGGACCCTGGAACTCCCGAACTGGGCCGGGCTTCTGCCCTCCGCCTCTCCTCTGCTCATCCGCTCCAGGCCCTGGCACTCCCTGTCATCCAGTCATTCGCATGTGCGTGCCCGGAGGTCCGGGAGCTCCACTCAAACGTCCGGGGGATAAGGGTAAGGGGTCCTGCTCCCCCCCCCCCCCTCGCCGCCTCTGAGAAGAGAAACATCTCCTCCGCTCCTCCGCTTCTCAGCTCCTCCGCTCCTCCGCTGCGGAACCAGGTACTACCGATCCGCCAGACTCAGGTGAATTGCGGACAGGGCTTTTGCTGTCCTCCGCTCCTCCGCTTTGGGCCCTGGAACTCCCGAACCGCTGGACATAAGCGAATCAAGGCCGGGCATCTGCCCTCCTCCGCTCCTCAGCTCATCCGGTCGAGGCCCTGGTACTCCCAGTCCGCGGGAACCCCCCCCATCCCCACCCACCCACCAAAAGAAACTCTCACACACACATAAACACACGCACACACACACACACACACACAAACACACACACACACACACACACACACACACACACACACACACACACACACACACACACACAGACACACACCCATACACACACACACACACACACACACACCTGAACTCATCATAGCTGTGCTAATAGCATTGGCCGAAACGTATCCACAACAAAACAAACATTAGCTCATCCACTCATTCACATATGTGTGTGCCCAGAGGTACGGGAGCTCCAGTCATACGTCCGGGTGATCTATGTCCGGAGAAGGCTCACATTGGCCGGTCTAAGGGGTCCTGCTGCCCCCAAGCTTCCCCGCCTTTGAGAAGAGAAACATAACTCCGCTCCTCCGCTTCTCAACTCCTCTGCTCCTCCGCTATGGGCCCTGGTACTCCCGATCCTCCGAACTCAGGCGAATAGCGTGACGTGCTTCTGCCCTCCTATAAGCCCCTACACACTTCTAACACGGCTGTTATCACCCTGTTACTGCATTACAATGACACCCATTTGCTTTTGATCTCAGTGTCTGCCACCGTAAGGAAAAAGCGGGGGGGACGGGGGGGGGGGGGGGGGACATAAGGGCATTCGTTCTGTATGTAATCAGAAGTTAATAGTGTTAACGGTTTGCGAGAAATTTTTAATGCTAGACAAAAACAGAAAATTAAAAGGGAATAATTAAATAAATAGATAGAAAAATAAAATTAAAAACTAAAAAAAAAATTGTAAGGGGAATATAACATGTAATTAAGTTGGCCGTTCACAAGGAATCTCAGACATCAAACTGTTTTTAATTGAACATAAATAGTACACACAAATATACAAATGTACAAATAAACATGGCAAGGTAGAACTGAATGTCAATGAAACAACCAGGGATGAGGAAGAAACGGACATAAGGACATTTGTTCTGTATGTAATCAGAAGTTAATAGTGTTAACGGTTTGTGAGAAATTTACAGTGCTAGACAAAAAAAGAAATTAAAAGGAAATAATTAAATCAATAGATAGACAAATAAAAAATTAAAACGAAAAAAAAATTGCAAGGGGAATATAACATGTAATTAAGTTGTTTTTCTTTTTTTCCAAAAAAAGGAATCTCAGACATGGGTAACTGTATATTTTTTAGTTTTTGGATTTTTCCATAAGTTTTAAGGATTTTTTTTTATAATTCAAAATCGTTTATGAAGAAATTAAAATTTGGGGAGCATTTTTGCATTCTGTTTTTGTGAATGAAGAACTTGGCCAGGCCTAAAAGAACATTGACACAGAGTTCATCTGTTATGTTGCTTATAAGGAAACCAAATGTGATATCATCTTTTGAGAGGGAAACTGGTGATGATGGAATGAGAATGAGAAAAAATATATGGTCAGTGGTTTCAATGTTGTCTTCACAAAATGTACAAATATTATCTTCAAAAGTAAAGCGTACCCTCAATAATTCCTGAGATGGGTAGATGTCATTCATAATTTAGAAGTGGGTCTCTTTTTGCCTTGGGGGGTATGGGTAGAGTCAGATACATAGTTCGCAGCGTGGCAATCGATTCCTTATCAAATTTATTTCAAATATTATTTTTGTTTTGACGTCCAGGGAATAAGTTTCCTGTGAAACATGTCCTAATAAAGGAGTTGCTGCACTTTCTGTCCAGAATTGAGATTCCCTGGAGTGATAGTCGGGGTAACTGTAGTTGTACGGTTCGGTGCGTCATTATATTTTTGGTCAGGAATACAAATTGTCGAGGCAGTGCGTTTCATAACTTTATCAACTCTAATATGGGAGGCTTAAATCTGTGTGTAGTACAGAACTGTTCATAGTCTAGAGGACTGCCATTGTCATCCATCAAGTCAATTCTTGACCATATACGTTTCTCAAAGCATTCCTTGTAAAACAGAGGTTTGTTGCCACGCAGTACATATCTATTGTTCCAAATTATTGTACTGTGTGTTGAGAAATTGTGTACATATATCATTTTCCAGTATAATAGTATTTGTTTATGGAACTCTGAAAATTGGACAGGAATCTTGTTGATATCCAAGTCAGAGATAAGACACACACACACAAACACACACACACACACACAGACACACACACACACACACAGACACACACCCACACACCCACACACACACACATACACACACACACACACACACACACACACACACACACACACCTTAATTCCACTCTTTTATATACGCATGTCTGGAGTTCCGGGAGCTCGTTCTCAACGTTCTGGGAATAATCATAGCTGTGCTGATAGCATTAGCCGAAACGCCCCCCCCCCCCCCACACACCACCACCACCACCACCACCACCACCCCGCACACACACATTAGCTCCTCCATTCATTCACATGTACACGCCGGCTGCTCCGGGGGCTCCACGCCGACGTTTCGGTGATCGATGTCGGCAGAAGGTGCACCATTGCCGGTCTGCGGTGTCCTGTAGACCCCCCCCCTCCATACACACATGCAATACGCCTTGAAACGCATCGCTCGCACCGACGCGGGGAATCCTTTTCCCTACTTCCACAACAACGGCGAGAATCGCGTTGCGTCGGCCGCCGTGAGGAAGGGGGGGGGCATTAAGGGGGGGGAGAGAGAGACATGGAGATTTTCTCAGCCTCTCATTCTTTTTTTTCTTTTAATTGAACATAAATAGTACACACAACTATACAAATGTACAAATAAACATGGCAAGGTAGAACTGAATGTCAATGAAACAACCAGGCATGAGGAAGCAAAGGACATAAGGACATTCGTTCTGTATGTAATCAGAAGTTAATAGTGTTAACGGTTTGTGAGAAATTTACAATGCTAGACAAAAAAGAAATATAAATTAAATAATTAAATCAATAGATAGACTAATAAAAAATTAAAACGAAAAAAGATTGCAAGGGGAGTACAACATGTAATTAAGTTGGCGACTCACAAGGAATCTCAGATATCAAACTGTATATTTTTTGTTGTTTATATATAAACATATACAAAACAAACATATATTGTTTGTTGTTGTTTATTTTTGGGATATATTGAGGAATATTTGTTGGAAAGGAGTCACAATCGCTTTTTGACAATGTCGAAGTGTATAGGTGGCAATAGAATTTAAAGATTTCTGTGGAAATTATAGCCTCATCTGTAATTTCCTTGTTGTTAAGACGGGCTTCCGCTTTGCTCCGCTCCTCCGCTCCTCCGCTCCTCCGCTCCTCCGCTCCTCCGCTGCGGAACCAGGTACTACCGATCCGCCGGACTCAGGTGAATTGCGGACAGGGCTTTTGCTGTCCTCCGCTTCTCCGCTTTTGGCCCTGGAACTCCCGAACCGCTGGACATAAGTGAATCACGGTCCGGGCTTCTGCCCTCCTACGCTCCTCACCTCATCCGCTCCAGGCCCTGGTACTCCCTGTCCGCGGGAACCCCCCCCCACCAAAACAAACTCTCACACACAGATAAACACACGCACACACACACACACACACACAAACACACACACAAACACACACACACACACACACACCTGAACTCATCATAGCTGTGCTAATAGCATTGGCCAAAACGTATCCACAACAAAACAAACATTAGCTCATCCACTCATTCACATATGTGTGTGCCCAGAGGTACGGGAGCTCCAGTCATACGTCCGGGTGATCTATGTCCGGAGAAGGCTCACATTGGCCGGTCTAAGGGGTCCTTCTGCCCCCAAGCTTCCCCGCCTCTGAGAGGAGAAAAATTACCTCTGCTCCTCCGCTTTTCAGCTCCACCGCTCCTCCTCTATGGGCCCTGGTACTCCCCCCCCCCACCTAAACAAACTCTCACACATACACACACAAACACACTCACACACACACAAAAACACACAAACACACACACACACACACACACACACATACACACACACCTTAACTCATCATAGCTGTGCTAATAGCATTAGCCGAAACGCATCCACAACCAAACAAACATTAGCTCATCCACTCATTCACATGTGTGTGCCCAATGGTCCGAGAGCTCCAATCATACGTCCGGGGGATCTTTGTCCGGAGTATGCTCACATTAGCCAGTCTAAGGGGTTCTTCTGCCCCCAAACTTCCCCGCCTCTGAGAGGAGAAACATTACCTCCGCTCCTCCGCTTCTCAGCTCCATTGCTCCTCCGCTTTGGGCCCTGGAATTCCCGAACCGCTGGACATAAGCGAATCACGGGCCGGGCTTCTGCCCTCCTCCGCTCCTCAGCTTATCGTTCGAGGCCCCGGTACTCCCTGTCCGCAACCCCCCCCCACCTAAACAAATTCACACTCACACACAAACACACACACACACACACACAAACACACCTTAACTCATCATAGCTGTGCTAATAGCATTAGCCGAAACGCATCCACAACCAAACTGTTGCGTTTAAGTTCGCAGCTTCTTCGTTTTCCATGTTTCGGAAGGAATTCACAAGTTTGCCTTGTTTGAATCGTCTTTTATTTTCTTCTTCACAGCTCCGGGAATCAACATCGGTTAGCAATGGGACATGTACAGTACAGAGTGAGGGAAAAATTCCCGCCAGCACCGCTATACCAAAAAAAAGAACACTGACGTAGAAGTTAACGTCAAGTTAGCTTAACAGTCGCGAAAAACTAAAACAAGTCCCAAACCTTGTCATAAAGTGCCATGCATTTCCTGAGAGTAGATACAAATACAACATATGTATACTAGAATGTAAACTCAAATAAAACTAATGAGATCACCTATCTCAACAGCCCCTCTTGATCTCAACATCCAAAAAAAAACTTTGGACATTTTAATTTCCAAAGAACCACTTTTTGAATTTTTCTATTTTTACCTTTGTCATGAGTTTTGTCGAGATGTCTGCCAACATGTCCTCTGATGGACAATAGATAAGATTTATTTAACCCTCACTGAGTGCTTCACGAATGAAATGATATTTTACATCAATGTGTTTTGACCTTAGTCTGTTTACAGGATTCTTACTCAGTGCGATGGCCCCCTGATTGTCTCCGTAGATTGTTGTGCAACTGTACATTTTGTTGTCCATACCGTTTAACAGTTGAGACAGGTACATGTTTTCTTGTGCGGTGGTGGCTCGGCCGATGTATTCAGCCTCACATGTTGACAGGGCCACTGTGGGCTGTTTCCTTGACTTCCATGCAATGGCTGGGCCTTGTTTTGTTAAACTGAAACAGTAGCCTGTAGTGCTACGTCTGTCTTCTACAGATGATGCCCAGTCTGAATCACTGTAAGCTATCAGGTTCAAATCCTCCTTATTTGTCTTGAAACTTAGTTCATAATCAGCTGTCCCCTTCAAATACCTCAGAACATGTTTTGCAGCTACTAAGTTTTCTACTTTTGGCATTGCCAGATTCTGTGATAGTTTGCTCACTATCCAGCTGATATCAGGTCTGGTGCAAGTCATGGCATAAATAAGACTGCCTACAATCTCACGATATTCTTTGGGGTCGACAGGTTCACTTTGCTCATTTTCATCAGCTACAGGGATGCCCTCTAATTTTTGCTCACTTGGAGTAGATCTTGCTTTACATTCTGACATTCCAAATCTCTCTAGCATTTTTAGGATGTACTTTGTCTGGTTCATTTTGATTTCATCCCCCTTTTGTTCAAATTGTATGCCCAAAAAATATGATAGTTTCCCCAGGTCTTTCATGTTGAACTTGAATTTCATGTTCTGTTTAAATGTGCTGAGTGCATCATTGCTGCTTGCGGCAATAATTAAATCATCTACCCAAATTATTACAATGATTGTGTCACCATTTTCCGTCTGTTTTCTGTACACACAGTGGTCAGAGAGATTTCTCACAAAGTTGTCCTGTTCTAAATGGTCATTAAGGAGTTCATACCAGTTTCTTCCTGATTGTTTCAGGCCATAAAGAGATTTCTTTAATCTATACACTAGTTTCTCTCCTGTTTCTGACATCATTTCAAACCCTTCTGGTTGTTCCAAGAAAATCTCCTCATGTATAGGAGCATGTAAATATGCCGTCTTAACATCCATTTGATGGACAATGAGGTTATTTTGTACAGCTATCTGCATTAGTGCCCGCACTGATGTAATGTTAGCTGTCGGTGCAAAAGTTTCATAGTAGTCTATGCCTTCTGTTTGATTGTAACCCTTAGCTACATATCTCGCCTTAAATATTTGTCCTCCTTCAGCATTTTCTTTAAGGGCAAATACCCATTTTCCTCCAATTACTTTTCTCCCTTCAGGTAAAGTTGTCAGTTCAAATGTGTCATTCTGTTTAAGCGAGTCAATCTCTTCCCTCATGGCACAATTCCACCCGGGTGCCAGTGGTGACTTCAGTGCTTCACTATAATTCTGTGGGACTCCGCACACAGTCCTGTAACAGTAATCAATAGTTGTATGATTTTTATCATTGTTAATATAGTCTGTCTGATACTCCTCTAAATACCTTGGAACGACCCTTTTTCGTCTAGGATAGCGACTGGTTTGATTATATCTGGGTTTTATGTCTGACCTCGTCTCTTTTTCATTTTGGACATTTTCTGCTGTTTCTTCGTCATGTGACACATCTGCGTTAGTACTCTCATCCTCATTTTGTATATGGTTGTCTGTTTTATTTTCACTTTGTGACACATCTATACTGGTTTCATCTGTAGATTCTGTGTCTTCATATCCCTGGATTTCTGTCTCATAATCATCAGTTTGTGTTTGTTGTTCAATTCTTCCCTTTTTGATCAATTTCACCAGTCTCTGTTTTGACACTTTTTCTGTAAGTGGATTATAGACCAGGTATGAAGGGCTTTTCTTACTGTATCCCACAAATATTCCTCTTTCACATCTGGGATCCAATTTCTTAGTGTCATGTTTGTATGCATAACACTCAGTTCCGAATATCCACATTTTTGAAAGATTTGGCTTTCTCCCTGTTAACATGAAGTATGGGGTATTTTTGTGTCTGTCATTGTAACATCTATTTCGAATATGGGCAGCGGTCTGGACAGCATAAGGCCACAAAACCTTTGGTAATCCTTTTTCTATTAGCATACACCTTGCCATTTCAAAAAGGGTCCTCCATTGTCTTTCTGCTGTCCCATTTTGATGGGGAGAGTATGGGGATGATGTTTCATGTCTTATGCCTTTCTCCCTTAGAAGACATTGAAAAGCATTTCCTGTGTATTCAGTCCTGTTGTCTGACCTGATACATTTGACACGACCATACGCTGCGCTGTCAGCAAGGAACTTCTCTGTTGCTAATGTAGCTTCACTCTTGTATTTGAGAAAATATACAAATACTGCCCCTGAATAATCATCTGTGAATGAAATGACATACTTATGCCCTTCTTGACCAGCTGGTTCAATCGGGCCTGATAAGTCAGTGTGTACCATTTTTAGGGGTGCATCAGCTTTTGCATCAGCTTGCCTGTTTCTGCTATTTGTGAATTTTCCCTCCGTGCATACGTTACAGTCTACGTTACAGTCTACCTTGGTCTGACCTGTAATCTTCATACCCTCGACTAAGTTTGGTCATTTTAATACATCTTTTACATTGCAGTGTCCCATAATCTCATGCCATGTTTTGACATCACAAGTTAAGTTTACTCTATCTCTGGACATCATGTCATTTACTGTATCATCATAAAGTTGTTGATAATTTACCGTTCTTATGTAGTAGAGTCTGTCACATTCCTCAATGCTGAAAATTTTTCCTTCTTTGGTTATGAGTCTGTTCTCTCCTTCTTTGAATATCACGCTGGCTCCATCAGCTGTGGCTGCCTTCACCGATATGAAGTCCTGAGGATATGATGGGATGAATAAGGCTCCCCTTAAGGTTACCAGGACAGGTTTTCCTTCAATGTCCTGGAGTAACACTTCTGCATCACCTCTTTTTAGTGCCACTTTGTTTCTTCTGGTCCCGTCTGCTAGCTCCATGTAATGTTTGTTTGGGTTGAAAAACTCATCAAATCTTATGAATTTGTCTTCTTGTGTTATGATGTGTGATGTAGCGCCACAGTCTACCATCAGTCCATTTTTTCTGATATTTTCCGGAGGGACTTTTTGACTGACCTTGAATACAAAAGTTTGCTCATCTTCCTTATCTTTGTCTTGGATGTCTGTGTTTTGTTTGACCGAGTCTTCTTTGGGCTTGGATTTTCTTCTGCATGTCTCATCGGTGTGGGTTGCGCTTCTGTGATAGCTGCACCATTTTGGCCCTGATTTTTGGTGACAAGCTTTTGCCATATGGCCACGGTTTCCACATCCATAGCAGATCACCGTTGACATGTCCACTTTCATTACATTGTCTGATTTGGTTTTGCTGTCAAACTTTTCAGTCTCTTCATAACTTCTTAGTTTACTCTTGAACTGAATAAACGTCATTTCTTCACTGCTCTGAGTTACGTGAATGACGAAGGGCTTGTACGGTTCTGGAAGCCCTTTCATAACCATAGCGATCATCAGCTCATCACTTATCACCTGTTTTGTGTTTCTCAGAGCGGTGACTGCCTTTTCTGCTCTGATCATGTAATCTGTTATTGTTTCGTCGGGTTCCTTCTTGAGTGAGCATAGTTCGCTGTACAGGGAAATAATTCTGGGCTTACCCTGGCTGGCGTAATGATCCCGTAATATTTTCAAAGCTTTTCGACCGTCATCTGCGGCTTCCCTCATTACCAATGATAGACTTTTATCATCGAGGAACTGGATAAGCTCAGCGTAGCATTCTGCATTTTTATCTCGGTCGGGCTCAACAGTTGAAAGTATTGTCTCTTTCAAACCTTCGAGTCGCATGTGTCCCAGAAACTTTACTTCCCAAAGCTCGTAGTTGTTTTCGTCTCCATCGAAAACCAAACGTTGCCATCTTCCTCCTTTTGTTCGTTGCCTGGGCCCGTAACCTGTTGCGTTTAAGTTTGCAGCTTCTTCGTTTTCCATGTTTCGGAAGGAATTCACAAGTTTGCCTTGTTTGAATCGTCTTTTATTTTCTTCTTCACAGCTCCGGGAATCAACATCGGTTAGCCATGGGACATGTACAGTACAGAGTGAGGGAAAAATTCCCGCCAGCACCGCTATACCAAAAAAAGAACACTGACGTAGAAGTTAACGTCAAGTTAGCTGAACAGTCGCGAAAAACTAAAACAAGTCCCAAACCTTGTCATAAAGTGCCATACATTTCCTGAGAGTAGATACAAATAAAACATATGTATACTAGAATGTAAACTCAAATAAAACTAATGAGATCACCTATCTCAACACCCCCTCTTGATCTCAACATCCAAAAAAAAAAAACTTTGGACATTTTAATTTCCAAAGAACCACTTTTTGAATTTTTCTATTTTTACCTTTGTCATGGGTTTTGTCAAGATGTCTGCCAACATGTCCTCTGATGGACAATAGATAAGATTTATTTTACCCTCACTGAGTGCTTCACGAATGAAATGATATTTTACATCAATGTGTTTTGACCTTTGTCTGTTTACAGGATTCTTACTGAGTGCGATGGCCCCCTGATTGTCTCCGTAGATTGTTGTGCAACTGTACATTTTGTTGTCCATACCGTTTAACAGTTGAGACAGGTACATGTTTTCTTGTGCGGTGGTGGCTAGGCCAATGTATTCAGCCTCACATGTTGACAGGGCCACTGTGGGCTGTTTCCTTGACTTCCATGCAATGGCTGGGCCTTGTTTTGTTAAACTGAAACAGTAGCCTGTAGTGCTACGTCTGTCTTCTACAGATGATGCCCAGTCTGAATCACTGTAAGCTATCAGGTTCAAATCCTCCTTATTTTTCTTGAAACTTAGTTCATAATCAGCTGTCCCCTTCAAATACCTCAGAACATGTTTTGCAGCTACTAAGTTTTCTACTTTTGGCATTGCCAGATTCTGTGATAGTTTGCTCACTATCCAGCTGATATCAGGTCTGGTGCAAGTCATGGCATAAATAAGACTGCCTACAATCTCACGATATTCTTTGGGGTCGACAGGTTCACTTTGCTCATTTTCATCAGCTACAGGGATGCCCTCTAATTTTTGCTCACTTGGAGTAGATCTTGCTTTACATTCTGACATTCCAACTCTCTCTAGCATTTTTAGGATGTACTTTGTCTGGTTCATTTTGATTTCATCCCCCTTTTGTTCAAATTGTATGCCCAAAAAATATGATAGTTTCCCCAGGTCTTTCATGTTGAACTTGAATTTCATGTTCTGTTTAAATGTGCTGAGTGCATCATTGCTGCTTGCTGCAATAATTCAATCTTCTTCTTCTTCTTTCGGCTTTTCCCGTCAGGGGTCGCCACAGCGAGTCAACCTTCTCCATCTAACCCTATTCTCTGTATCTTCCTCTCTCACACCAGCTACCTTCATATCCTCTCTCACTACGTCCATAAATCTTCTCTTTGGTCTTCCTCGAGACCTATTGCCTGGCAGCTCCATTTCCAGCATCCGTCTACCAATATATTCACTATCTCTTCTCTGTACATGGCCGAACCATCTCAGTCTGGCTTCTCTGACCTTCTCTCCAAAACATCAAACATGTGCCGTCCCTCTGATAGACTCATTCCTGATCCTATCCATCCTGGTCACTCCCAAAGAGAACCTCAACATCTTCATCTCTGCAACCTCTAGTTCTGTCTGCTGTCTTTTGGTCATTGGAACAGTTTCTAGTCCAAACATCATCGCTGGTCTCACCACTGTCTTGTACACCTTTGTACACCTTGGAAATGGGCAACCCCGTATCTGACCGTGTGACACAGCCAAACAGTGCAGACAATGTGAGATGATCAACTAGAACCAAAAAGAAGCCCAGTTACTTTAATGGTTATGTGACTAGTGCTATTGACGATAACCAAGTGTTCACTAACATTGACTACTGTTATAGACTGGCGTGTGGTGTCCCACAGACATTTAAAGAGGCAAGAAGTCCCCCCCCCCCCCCCCCCCCACACCACCACCACCCCACACACACACATTAGCTCCTCCATTCATTCACATGTACACGCCGGCTGCTCCGGGAGCTCTACGCCGACGTTTCGGGGATCGATGTCCGGAGAAGGTGCACCATTGCCGGTCTGCGGTGTCCTGTAGACCCCCCCCCTCCATACACACATGCAATACGCCTTGAAACGCATCGCTCGTACCGGCGTCCTACTGCCCCCAAACTTCCCATCCTCTGCCTTTGAGAAGAGAAACATTACCTCCGCTCCTCCATTCCTCCGCTTCTCCGCTCCACCGCTCCTCCGCTCCTCCGCTCCTCCGCTCCTCCGCGATGGGCCCTGGTACCCCCCCCCACCTAAACAAACTCTCACACATACACACACGAACACACTCACACAGACACAAAAACAAACAAACACGCACACACACACACACACACACACACACACACACACCTTAACTCATCATAGCTGTGCTAATAGCATTAGCCGAAACGCATCCACAACCAAACAAACATTAGCTCATCCACTCATTCACATGTGTGTGCCCAATGGTCCGGCAGCTCCAATCATACGACCGGGGGATCTATGTCCGGAGAATGCTCACATTAGCCCGTCTAAGGGGTTCTTCTGCCCCCAAGCTTCCCCGCCTCTGAGAGAAGAAACATTACCTTCGCTCCTCTGCTCCTCCGCTTCTCAGCTCCACCGCTCCTCCGCGATGGGCCCTGGTACCCCCCCCCCCCCCCCCCACCTAAACAAACTCTCACACAAAATCCCTCACACACACACAAAAACACACAAACACGCACACACACACATACACACACACCTTAACTCATAGCTGTGCTAATAGCATTAGCCGAAACGCATTCACAACCAAACAAACATTAGCTAAACCACTCATTCACATGTGTGTGCCCAATGGTACTCCCTGTCCGCGACCCCCCCCCCCCACCAAAAGAGCCTCTCACACACACACACACACACAAAGACACTCACACACACACAGACACACACATAATCACATACACATACCTTAAGTCTTCATAGCTGTGCTAATAGCTTTAGCCGAACGCATCCACAACCAAACAAACATTAGCTCATCCACTCATTCACATGTGTGTGCCCTGGTACTCCGTGTCCGCGACCCCCCCCCCCCACCAAAACAAACTATCACACACATACACAAAGACACTCACACACACACACACACTGACACACATACACACATTAAGTCATCATAGCTGTGCTAATAGCATTAGCCGAAACGCATCCACAACCAAAGAAACATTAGCTCATCCATTCATTCACATGTGTGTGCTCAATGGTCCGCTTCTCCGCTCCACCGCTCCTCCACTATGGGCCCTGGTACTCCCGATCCGCCGGACTCAGGAGAATTAATAATAAGAATCAGAACAACTTTTATAATCCCGAAGGAAATTGCAGTGCCAGAGTTACAGAAAATATAACAGTAATAAATAATAAAAGAAAGGCAGAATTATAAATAAAAATAAACTATAAACTATAAAGTGTTTCAGTGAAACTATAAAGTGTCTTAGTAAGCAGTGATAAAACTATAAGTGTCTTAGTAACAAGTGAGGTAAGGAGTGCACAATAGTATGATAGAAGGGAACATTATAGTGTAGCTGTTATGAGATGAGATGAAATATTGCACAATGTAGCTGTTATGAAATGAAATATTGCACAGTTTCTGAATATTGCACAGAAATGAGATATTGCACATTTTTGTTTGTTTTTAAGTTAAAGATAGGTTTTTATGGTTGCCGGCGGCTGAATGGGACGTGCTTCTGCCCTCCATCCGCTCCACAGCTCATCCGCTCCAGGCCCAGCTACCCCCTGTCCGCGCCCCCCCCCCACCTAAACAAACTGTCACACACATATACACAATCGCACACACAAACACACACACACACACACACACACACACACACACACAAACACACAAACACACAAACACACAAACACACAAACACACAAACACACACACACACACACCTTAAAGTCATCATACCTGTGCTAATAGCTCCCAAGCTTCCCCGCCTCTGAGAAGAGAAACAATACCTCCGCTACTCCGCTCCTCCGCTTCTCAGCTCCACCGCTCCTCCGCTATGGGCCCTGGTACTCCCCCCCCCCCCCCCCACCAAAACAAACTCTCACAAAAAATCACTCACACACACACAAAAACACACAAACACACACACACACACATACACACACACCTTAACTCATCATAGCTGTGCTAATAGCTTTAGCCGAAACGCATCCACAACCAAACAAACATTAGCTCATCCACTCATTCACATGTGTGTGCCCTGGTACTCCGTGTCCGCGACCCCCCCCCCCACCAAAACAAACTATCACATACATACACAAAGACACTCACACACACACACACACTGACACACATACACACATTAAGTCATCATAGTTGTGCTAATAGCATTAGCCGAAATGCATCCACAACCAAACAAACATTAGCTCATCCACTCATTCACATGTGTGTGCCCAATGGTTCGCTTCTCCGCTCCACCGCTCCTCCGCTATGGGCCCTGGTACTTCCGATCCGCCGGACTCAGGAGAATTATGGGACGTGCTTCTGCCCTCCATCCGCTCCACAGCTCATCCGCTCCAGGCCCAGCTACCCCCTGTCCACCCCCCCCCCCCCACCTAAACAAACTGTCACACACATATACACAAACGCACACACAAAAACACACACACACACACACACAAGAACACACAAACACACAAACACACACACACCTTAAGTCATCATAGCTGTGCTAATAGCTCCCAAGATTCCCCGCCTCTGAGAGGAGAAACAATACCTCCGCTACTCCGCTCCTCCGCTTCTCAGCTCCACCGCTCCTCGGCTATGGGCCCTGGTACCCCCCCCCACCTAAACACACTCACTCACACACAAAAACACACAAACACACACACGCACACACACACACACACACATACACAAACACACCTTAACTCATCATAGCTGTGCTAATAGAATTAGCCGAAACGCATCCACTACCAAACAAACATTAGCTCATCCACTCATTCACATGTGTGTGCCCAATGGTCCGGGAGCTCCAATCATACGTCCGGGGGATCTATATCTGGAGAAGGCTCACAGTGGCTGGTCTAAGGCGTCCTACTGCCCCCAAACTTCCCATCCTCTGCCTTTGAGAAGAGAGAAATTACCTCCGCTCCTCCGTTCCTCCGCTTCTCCGCTCCAAAGCTCTTCCGCGATGGGCCTTGGTACCCCCCCCCCACCTAAACAAACTCTCACACACACACACACGAACACCCTCACACAGACACAAAAACAAACAAACAGACACACACACACACACACACACACACACCTTAACTCATCATAGCTGTGCTAATAGCATTAGCCGAAATGCATCCACAACCAAACAAACATTAGCTCATCCACTCATTCACATGTGTGTGCCCAATGGTCCGGGAGCTCCAATCATACGTTCGGGGGATCTATGTCCGGAGAATGCTCACATTAGCCCGTCCAAGGGGTTCTGATGCCCCCAAGCTTCCCCGCCTCTGAGAGGAGAAACTATGCCTCTGCTACTCCGCTCCTCCGCTCCTCCGCTTCTCAGCTCCACTGCTCCTCCGCTTTGGGCCCTGGAATTCCCGAACCGCTGGACATAAGCGAATCAAGGCCGGGCATCTGCCCTCCTCCGCTCCTCAGCTCATCTGCTCGAGGCCCTGGTACTCCCTGTCCGCGACCCCCCCCCACCTAAACAAACTCACACACACACACACACACAAACACACACACAGACATACACACACACACACACACCTTAACTCATCTTAGCTGTGCTAATAGCATTAGCCGAAACGCATCCACAACCAAACAAACATTAGCTCATCCACTCATTCACATGTGTGTGCCCAATGGTCCGGCAGCTCCAATCATACGACCGGGGGATCTATGTCCGGAGAATGCTCACATTAGCCCGTCTAAGGGGTTCTTCTGCCCCCAAGCTTCCCCGCCTCTGAGAGAAGAAACATTACCTCCGCTCCTCCGCTCCTCCGCTTCTAAGCTCAACTGCTCCTCCGCTATGGGCCCTGGTACTCCCCCCCCCCACCTAAACAAACTCTCACACAAAATCACTCACACAGACACAAAAACACACAAACACACACACACACACACACATACACACACACCTTAACTCATCATAGCTGTGCTAATAGCATTAGCCGAAACGCATCCACAACCAAACAAACATTAGCTCATCCACTCATTCACATGTGTGTGCCCTATGGTACTCCCTGTCCGCGACCCCCCCCCCCCCCCCACCAAAAGAGCCTCTCACACACACACACACAGACACACATATACACTCATACACACACCTTAAGTCTTCATAGCTGTGCTAATAGCTTTAGCCGAAACGCATCCACAACCAAACAAACATTAGCTCATCCACTCATTCACATGTGTGTGCCCTGGTACTCCTTGTCCGTGACCCCCCCCCCCCCCCCACCAAAACAAACTATCACACACATACACAAAGACACTCACACACACACACACACTGACACATATACACACATTAAGTCATCATAGCTGTGCTAATAGCTTTAGCCGAAATGCATCCACAACCAAACAAACATTAGCTCATCCACTCATTCACATGTGTGTGCCCAATGGTCCGCTTCTCCGCTCCACCGCTCCTCCGCTATGGGCCCTGGTACTCCCGATCCGCCGAACTCAGGAGAATTACAGGACATGCTCCATCCGCTCCACATCTCATCCACTCCAGGCCCAGCTACCCCCTGTCCGCGCCCCCCCCCCACCTAAACAAACTGTCACAAACATATACACAAACGCACACACAAACACACACACACACACACACACACACACACACACACAAGAACACAAGAACACACACACACACAAACACCCACACACACACACACACCTTAAGTCATCATAGCTGTGCTAATAGCATTAGCCGAAACGCATCCACAACCAAACAAACATTAGCTCATCCACTCATTCACATGTGTGTGCCCTATGGTACTCCCTGTCCGCGACCCCCCCCCCCCCCCCCCACCAAAAGAGCCTCTCACACACACACACACAGACACACATATACACTCATACACACACATTAAGTCTTCATAGCTGTGCTAATAGCTTTAGCCGAAACGCATCCACAACCAAACAAACATTAGCTCATCCACTCATTCACATGTGTGTGCCCTGGTACTCCTCGTCCGTGACCCCCCCCCCCCCCACCACCAAAACAAACTATCACACACATACACAAAGACACTCACACACACACACACACTGACACATATACACACATTAAGTCATCATAGCTGTGCTAATAGCTTTAGCCGAAATGCATCCACAACCAAACAAACATTAGCTCATCCACTCATTCACATGTGTGTGCCCAATGGTCCGCTTCTCCGCTCCACCACTCCTCCGCTATGGGCCCTGGTACTCCCGATCCGCCGAACTCAGGAGAATTACGGGACATGCTCCATCCGCTCCACATCTCATCCACTCCAGGCCCAGCTACCCCCTGTCCGCGCCCCCCCCCCACCTAAACAAACTGTCACACACATATACACAAACGCACACACAAACACACACACACACACACACACACACACACACACACACACACACACAAGAACACAAAAACACACACACACACAAACACCCACACACACACACACACCTTAAGTCATCATAGCTGTGCTAATAGCATTAGCCGAAACGCATCCACAACCAAACAAACATTAGCTCATCCACTCATTCAAATGTATGTGCCCAGAGGTCCTGGATCTCCGGTCATACGTCCGGGGCATCTATGTCCGGAGAAGGCTCACATTTGCCGGTCTAAGGGGTCTTGGTGCCCCCAAGCTTCCCCGCCTTTGAGAAGAGAAATATAATATCGCTCCTCCACTCCTCCGCTTCTCAACACCTCCGCTCCTCCGCTATTGGCCCTGGTACTCCCGATCCTGCAAACTCAGGAGAATTGCGAGAGGTGCTTCTGCTCTCCTCCACTCCTCCGCTTCTCCGCTCCTCCGCTTTTCCGCTTTGGGCCCTGGAACTCCCGAACCGCTGGATATAAGGGAATCACGGGCTGGGCTTATGCCCTCCTCTGCTCCTCAGCTCATCCGCTCGAGGCCCTGGTACTCCCTGTCCGCGACCCCCCCCCACCTAAACAAACTCTCACACACACACACAGACACACTCACACACACACACACACACATACACGCACACCTTAACTCATCATAGCTGTGCTAATAGCATTAGCCAAAACGCATCCACAACCAAACAAATATTAGCTCTTCCACTCATTCACATGTATGTGCCCAATGGTCCGGGAGCTCCAATCATACGTCCGGGGGATCTATGTCCGGAGAATGCTCAGATTAGCCCATCTAAGGGGTTCTGCTGCCCCCAAGCTTCCCCGTCTCTGAGTGGAGAAACAATACTTCCGCTACTCCGCTCCTCCGCTTCTCAGCTCCACCGCTCTTCCGCTATGGGCCCTGGTACTCCCCCCCTCCACCTAAATAAACTCTCACACATACACACACAAGAACACACTGAAACACACACATAAACACACAAAGACACACACACAGCTCAGCTCCACCGCTCCTCCGCTTTGGGCCCTGGAATTCCCGAACCGCTTGACATAAGCGAATCACGGGCCGGGCTTCTGCCCTCCTCCGCTCCTCAGCTCATCCGCTCGAGGCCCTGGTACTCCCTGTCCGCGACCCCCCCCCCCGGCAAAACAACATCACTCACACAAACACACAAAGACACTCACACACACACACAGACACACACACACCTTAAGTCTTCATAGCTGTGCTAATAGCGTTAGCCGAAAAGCATCCACAACCAAACAAACATTAGCTCATCCACTCATTCACATGTATGTACCAAGAGGTCCGGGAGCACCGGTCATACGTCCGGGGGAGCTATGTCCATAGAAGGCTCATATTGGCCAGTCTAAGGGGTCCTGCTGCCCCAAAGCTTCCCCGCCTTTGAGAAGAGAAACATAACTGCTCCTCCGCTCCACCGCTTCTCCGTTCTTCCACTCATCCGCTCCGCCGCTGATCCGCTCCGGGCCTTAGTACTCCAGAACTGCTGGACATAAGCGAATCAGGCTCTTGGCCCTGTTACTCCCTATCCGCGGGACTCTGGTGAAATATGGAGCGTGCTTCCCCTCTCCTCCGCTCCTCCGCTCCTCCGCTCTTCCGCTCCTCCTCTCCTCCTCTCCTCCGCTCCTCCGCTTTTCCACTCCCTCGCTCCTCCGCTCCTCCGGTACTCCGCTCCTCCGGTCCTCCGCTCCTGGCCCTGGTACTCCTGAACTGCTGGACATAAGCATTTCAGGCTCCAGACCCTTGTACTCCCCTTCCGCGGGACTCAGGCGAATTGTCGGACGGGCTTCCGCTCTCCTCCGCTTCTCCGCTCCTCCGCTCCTCCGCTCCTCCGCTCCTGGCCCTGGTACTCCTGAACTGCTGGACGTAGGCGATTCAGGCTCCAGAACCTGGTACTCCCTCTCCGCGAGACACAGGCGATTTGCCGGCCGGGCTTCCACTCTCCTCCGCTCCTCGGCTCCTCCGCTCCTCCGCTCCGGCCCTGGTACTCCTGAACTGCTAGACATAAGCGAATCAGACTCCAGGCCTTGGTACTCCCTCTCCGCGGGACTTAGTTGAATTGTGGGTCGGGTTTCCGCTCTCCTCCGCTCCTCCGGTCCTCCGGTCCTCCGGTCCTCCGCTCCTCCGCTCCTCCGCTCCTCCGCTCCTCCGCTCCTCCGCTCCTCAGCTCCTCCGCTCCTCCGCTCCGGCCCTGGTACTCCTGAACTGCTGGACATCATTAAATCACGCTTCTGGCCCTAGTACTCCCTTTCCGCGGGACTCAGGCGAATTGTCGGCCGGATTCAGCTCTCTTCCGGTCCTCCGGTCCTCCGCTCCTCCGCTCCTCCGCTCCTCCGTTCCGGCCCTGATACTCCTGAACTGCTGGACATAAGCGAATCAGGCTCCAGGTCCTGGTACACCCTCTCCGCGGGACTTAGGCGAATTGTCGGCCGGGCTTCCGCTCTCCTCCGCTTCTCCTCTCATCCGCTCCTCCGCTCCTCCGCTCCTCCGCTCCGGGCCCTGGTACTCCTGAACTGCTAGACATAAGCGAATCAGGCTCCAGGCCCTGGTACTCCCTTTCTGCGGTACTTAGGCGAATATTCGGCCGGCTTCCGCTCACCTCCGCTCCTCCGCTCATCCGCTCCTCCGCTCCGGGCCCTGGTACTCCGAAACCGCAGGACATGAGATTCAGAATCCAGGTCATGGTACTCCCTTTCCGCGGGACTCAGGCGAATTGTCGGCCGGATTCCGCTCTCCTCCGCTCATCCGCTCCTCCGCTCCACCGCTTAAACGTTCTTCTGCTCATCCGCTCCTCCGCTCCTCCGCTCCGGGCCCTGGTACTCCTGAACTGCTAGACATAAGCGAATCAGGCTCGATGCCCTGGTACTCCCTTTCCGCTGGACTCAGGCGAATTGTCGGCCGGGCTTCCGCTCTCCTCCGCTTCTCCTCTCATCCACTCCTCCGCACCTCCGCTCCAGGCCCTGGTACTGCTGAACTGCTAGACAAAAGCGAATCACGATACTGGCCCTGGTACTCCCTCTCCGCGGGACTTAGGCGAATTGTCGACCGGGCTTCCGCTCACCTCCGCTCCTCCGCTCATCCGCTCCTCCGCTCTTCTGCTCATCTGCTCCTCCGCTGCCCCGCTCCGGGCCCTGGTACTACCAATCCGCGGGACTTAGGCGAATTGTCGGCCGGACTTCCGCTCTCCACCGCTTCTCCTCTCATCCGCTCCTCCGCTCCTCCGCTCCTCCGCTCCTCCGCTCTGGGCCCTGGTACTCCTGAACTGCTTGCCATAAGCGAATCAGGCTCCAGGCCGTGGTACTCCCTCTCCGCGGGACTTAGGCGAATATTCGTCCGGGCAACCGCTCACCTCCGTTCCTCCGCTCATCCGCTCCGGCCCTGGTACTCCTGAACTGCTGGACATATGCGAATCAGGCTCCAGGCCCTGGTACTCCCTCTCCGCAGGACTTAGGCGAAATGTGGGCCGGGTTTCCGCTCTCCTCCGCTCCTCCAGTCCTCCACTCATCCGCCCCTCCGCTCCTCCGCTCCTCCGCTCCGGGCCCTGGTACTCCTGAATTGCTGAACATCATTAAATCACGCTTCTGGCCCTGGTACTCCCTCTCCGCGGGACTCAGGTGAATTGCCGGCCGGGCTTCCGCTCTCCTCAGGTCATCCGCTCATCCGCTCCTCCGCTCCTCCGTTCCTCCGCTCCGGGCCCTGGTACTCCTGAACTGCTAGACATGAGCGAATCAGGCTCCAGGCGCTGGTACTCCCTTTCCGCTGGACTCAGGCGAATTGTCGGCCGGGCTTCCGCTCTCCTCCGCTTCTCCTCTCATCCACTCCTCCGCACCTCCGCTCCGGGCCCTGGTACTCCTGAACTGCTGGACATCAGCGAATCACGTTCCTGGCCCTGGTACTCCTTCTCCGCGGGACTTAGGCGAATATTAGGCCGGGCAACCGCTCACCTCCGTTCCTCCGCTCGACCGCTCAGGGCCCTGGTACTCCTGAACTGCTTGCCATAAGCGAATCAGGCTCCAGGCCCTGGTACTCCCAATCCGCGGGACTTCGGCGAATATTCGGCCGGGCTTCCGCTCACCTCCGCTCTTGCGCTCCTGCGCTCCTGCGCTCCTCCGCTCCTCCGCTCCTCCGCTCCTCCGCTCTGGGCCCTGGTACTCCTGAACTGCTTGCCATAAGCGAACCAGGCTCCAGGCCCTGGTACTCCCAATC
Source organism: Fistularia commersonii (assembly GCF_037954325.1). Classification (NCBI taxonomy): domain Eukaryota; kingdom Metazoa; phylum Chordata; class Actinopteri; order Syngnathiformes; family Fistulariidae; genus Fistularia; species Fistularia commersonii. The sequence goes on from NW_028233998.1 coordinate 435,905, forward strand.
CGCGGGACTCAGGCGAAATGTGGGCCGGGCTTCCGCTCTCCACCGCTTCTCCTCTCATCCGCTCCTCCGCTTCGGGCCCTGGTACTCCTGAACTGCTAGACATAAGCGAATCAGGCTCCAGGCCGTGGTACTCCCTTTCCACGGGACTTCGGCAAATATTCGGCCGGGCTTCCGCTCACCTCCGCTCCTCCGCTCCTCCGCTCCGGCCCTGGTACTCCTGAACTGCTGGACATATGCGAATCAGGCTCCAGGTCCTGGTACTCCCTCTCCGCGGGACTTAGGTGAAATGTGGGCCGGGCTTCCTCTCTCCTCCGCTCGTCCGCTCATCCACTCATCCGCCCCTCCGCTCTTCCGCTCCTCCGCACCTTGCCCTGGTACTCCTGAATTGCTGAACATCATTAAATGACGCTTCTGGCCCTGGTACTCCCTCTCCGCGGGACTCAGGCGAATTGTCGGCCGGGCTTCCGCTCACCTCCGCTCATCCGCTCATCCACTCCTCCGCTCCTCCGCTCCTCCGCTCTTCCGCTCCTCCGATCCTCCGCTCCTCCGCTCTTCTGCTCATCTGCTACTCCGCTGCCCCGCTCCGGGCCCTGGTACTACCAATCCGCGGGACTTAGGCGAATTGTCGGCCGGGCTTCCGCTCTCCACCGCTTCTCCTCTCATCCACTCCTCCGCACCTCAACTCCAGGCCCTGGTACTCCTGAACTGCTAGACATAAGCGAATCACGTTCCTGGCCCTGGTACTCCCTTTCCGCGGGACTTAGGCAAATATTCGGCCGGGCTTCCGCTCTCCTCCGCTCCTCCGCTCCGGCCCTGGTACTCCTGAACTGCTGGACATCATTAAATCACGCTTCTGGCCCTGGTGCTCCCTTTCCGCGGGACTCAGGCGAATTGCCGGCCGGATTCAGCTCTCCTCCGGTCCTCCGCTCCTCCGCTCCTCCGCTCCTCCGCTCCTCCGTTCCGGCCCTGGTACTCCTGAACTGCTGGACATAAGCGAATCAGGCTCCAGGCCCTGGTACTCCCTCTCCGCGGGACTTCGGCGAATTGTCGGCCGGGCTTCCGCTCTCCTCCGCTTCTCCTCTCATCCGCTCCTCCGCTCCTCCGCTCCGGGCCCTGGTACTCCTGAACTGCTAGACATAAGCGAATCAGGCTCCAGGGCCTGGTACTCCCTTTCCGCTGGACTCAGGCGAATTGTCGGCAAGGCTTCCGCTCTCCTCCGCTTCTCCTCTCATCCACTCCTCCGCACCTCAACTCCAGGCCCTGGTACTCCTGAACTGCTAGACATAAGCGAATCACGTTCCCTGCCCTGGTACTCCCTTTCCGCGGGACTTAGGCAAATATTCGGCCGGGCTTCCGCTCTCCTCCGCTCCTCCGCTACGGCCCTGGTACTCCTGAACTGCTGGACATAAGCGAATCAGGCTCCAGGCCCTGGTACTCCCTCTCCGCAGGACTCAGGCGAATATTCGGCCGGGCTTCCGCTCACCTCCGCTCCTCCGCTCATCCGCTCCTCCGCTCCTCCGCTCCTCCGCTCTTCCGCTCCTCCGATCTTCCGCTCCTCCGCTCTTCTGCTCATCTGCTCCTCCGATGACCCGCTCCGGGCCCTGGTACTACCAATCCGCGGGACTTAGGCGAATTGTCGGCCGGGCTTCCGCTCTCCACCGCTTCTCCTCTCATCCGCTCCTCCGCTCCTCCGCTCTGGGCCCTGGTACTCCTGAACTGCTAGACATAAGCGAATCAGGCTCCAGGCCCTGGTACTCCCTCTCCGCGGGACTTGGGCAAATATTCGGCCGGGCTTCCGCTCTCCTCCGCTCCTCCGCTCCTCCGCTCTGGCCCTGGTACTCCTGAACTGCTGGACATATGCGAATCAGGCTCCAGGCCCTGGTACTCCCTCTCCGCAGGAGTTGGGCGAAATGTGGGCCGGGCTTCCTCTCTCCTCCGCTCGTCCGCTCATCCAATCATCCGCCCCTCCGCTCCTCCGCTCCTCCGCACCTTACCCTGGTACTCCTGAATTGCTGAACATCATTAAATCACGCTTCTGGCCCTGGTACTCCCTCTCCGCGGGACTCAGGTTAATTGCCGGCCGGGCTTCCGCTCTCCTCAGCTCATCCGCTCATCCGCTCCTCCGCTCCTCCGCTCCTCCGTTCCTCCGCTTCGGGCCCTGGTACTCCTGAACTGCTGGACATAAGCGAATCAGGCTCCAGGCCCTGGTACTCCCTCTCCGCGGGGCTTAGGCGAATTGTCGGCCGGGCTTCCGCTCTCCTCCGCTTCTCCTCTCATCCGCTCCTCCGCTCCTCCGCTCCGGGCCCTGGTACTCCTGAACTGCTAGACATAAGCGAATCAGGCTCCAGGGCCTGGTACTCCCTTTCCGCTGGACTCAGGCGAATTGTCGGCAAGGCTTCCGCTCTCCTCCGCTTCTCCTCTCATCCACTCCTCCGCACCTCAACTCCAGGCCCTGGTACTCCTGAACTGCTAGACATAAGCGAATCACGTTCCCTGCCCTGGTACTCCCTTTCCGCGGGACTTAGGCAAATATTCGGCGAGGCTTCCGCTCTCCTCCGCTCCTCCGCTACGGCCCTGGTACTCCTGAACTGCTGGACATAAGCGAATCAGGCTCCAGGCCCTGGTACTCCCTCTCCGCAGGACTCAGGCGAATATTCGGCCGGGCTTCCGCTCACCTCCGCTCCTCCGCTCATCCGCTCCTCCGCTCCTCCGCTCCTCCGCTCTTCCGCTCCTCCGATCTTCCGCTCCTCCGCTCTTCTGCTCATCTGCTCCTCCGATGACCCGCTCCGGGCCCTGGTACTACCAATCCGCGGGACTTAGGCGAATTGTCGGCCGGGCTTCCGCTCTCCACCGCTTCTCCTCTCATCCGCTCCTCCGCTCCTCCGCTCTGGGCCCTGGTACTCCTGAACTGCTAGACATAAGCGAATCAGGCTCCAGGCCCTGGTACTCCCTCTCCGCGGGACTTAGGCAAATATTCGGCCGGGCTTCCGCTCTCCTCCGCTCCTCCGCTCTGGCCCTGGTACTCCTGAACTGCTGGACATATGCGAATCAGGCTCCAGGCCCTGGTACTCCCTCTCCGCAGGAGTTGGGCGAAATGTGGGCCGGGCTTCCTCTCTCCTCCGCTCGTCCGCTCATCCAATCATCCGCCCCTCCGCTCCTCCGCTCCTCCGCACCTTACCCTGGTACTCCTGAATTGCTGAACATCATTAAATCACGCTTCTGGGCCTGGTACTCCCTCTCCGCGGGACTCAGGTTAATTGCCGGCCGGGCTTCCGCTCTCCTCAGCTCATCCGCTCATCCGCTCCTCCGCTCCTCCGCTCCTCCGTTCCTCCGCTTCGGGCCCTGGTACTCCTGAACTGCTGGACATAAGCGAATCAGGCTCCAGGCCCTGGTACTCCCTCTCCGCGGGGCTTAGGCGAATTGTCGGCCGGGCTTCCGCTCTCCTCCGCTTCTCCTCTCATCCGCTCCTCCGCTACTCCGCTCCGGGCCCTGGTACTCCTGAACTGCTAGACATAAGCGAATCAGGCTCCAGGCCCTGGTACTCCCTCTCCGCGGGACTCAGGCGAATTGTCGGCAAGGCTTCCGCTCTCCTCCGCTTCTTCTCTCATCCACTCCTCCGCACCTCAACTCCAGGCCCTGGTACTCCTGAACTGCTAGACATAAGCGAATCACGTTCCTGGCCCTGGTACTCCCTTTCCGCGGGACTTAGGCAAATATTCGGCCGGGCTTCCGCTCTCCTCCGCTCCTCCGCTCCTCCGCTCCTCCGCTCCTCCGCTCCGGCCCTGGTACTCCTGAACTGCTGGACATCATTAAATCACGCTTCTGGCACTGGTACTCCCTTTCCGCGGGACTCAGGCGAATTGTCGGCCGGATTCAGCTCTCTTCCGGTCCTCCGGTCCTCCGGTCCTCCGCTCCTCCGCTCCTCCGTTCCGGCCCTGATACTCCTGAACTGCTTGCCATAAGCGAATCAGGCTCCAGGCCCTGGTACTCCCAATCCGCGGGACTCAGGCGAAATGTGGGCCGGGTTTCCGCTCTCCTCCGCTCCTCCACTCATCCGCCCCTCCGCTCCTCCGCACCAGGCCCTGGTACTCCTGAATTGCTGAACATCATTAAATCACGCTTATGGCCCTGGTACTCCCTCTCCGCGGGACTCAGGCGAATTGTCGGCCGGGCTTCCGCTCTCCTCAGCTCATCCGCTCATCCGCTCCTCCGCTCCTCCGCTCCTCCGCTCCTCCGCTCCTCCGCTCCGGGCCCTGGTACTCCGGAACCGCAGGACATAAGCGATTCAGGCTCCAGGGCCTGGTAATCCCCTTCCGCGGGACTCAGGCGAATTGTCGGCTGGGCTTCCGCTCTCTTCCGCTCCTCCGCTCCTCAGCTCCTCTGCTCCTCCGCTCCTCCGCTCCTCCGCTCCTCCGGTCTTCCGCTCCGGGCCCTGGAACTCCCGATCTGCGGGACTTCGGTGAATTCCAGGCCAGTCTTCTGCTCTCCTCCCCTCCTCCTTTTTTCCCTCCCCCGCTTTGGACCCTGGAACTCCCGAACCGGGCCGGGCTTCTGCCCTCCGCCTCTCCTCTGCTCATCCGCTCCAGGCCCTGGAACTCCCTGTCATCCAGTCATTCGCATGTGTGTGCCCGGAGGTCCGGGAGCTCCACTCAAACGTCCGGGGGATAAGGGTAAGGGGTCCTGCTCCCCCCCCCCCCCTCGCCGTCTCTGAGAAGAGAAACATCTCCTCCGCTCCTCCGCTCCTCCGCTCCTCCGCTCCTCCGCTTCTCAGCTCCTCCGCTCCTCTGCTGCGGAACCAGGTACTACCGATACGCCAGACTCAGGTGAATTGCGGACAGGGCTTTTCCTGTCCTCCGCTCCTCCGCTTTGGGCCCTGGAACTCCCGAACCGCTGGACATAAGCGAATCACGGTCCGGGCTTCTGCCCTCCTCCGCTCCTCACCTCATCCGCTTAAGGGCCTGGTACTCCCAGTCCGCGGGAACCCCCCCCCACCCACCAAAACAAACTCTCACACACACATAAACACACACACACACACACACACACACACAGACACACACCACACACACACACACACACACACACACACACACACACACACACACACACACATACACACACACACACACACCTGAACTCATCATAGCTGTGCTAATAGCATTGGCCGAAACGTATCCACAACAAAACAAACATTAGCTCATCCACTCATTCACATATGTGTGTGCCCAGAGGTACGGGAGCTCCAGTCATGAGTCCGGGTGATCTATGTCCGGAGAAGGCTCACATTGGCCGGTCTAAGGGGTCCTGCTGCCCCCAAGCTTCCCCGCCTTTGAGAAGAGAAACATAACTCCGCTCCTCCGCTCCTCCGCTTCTCAACTCCTCTGCTCCTCCGCTATGGGCCCTGGTACTCCCGGTCCTCTGAACTCAGGCGAATAGCGTGACGTGCTTCTGCTCTCCTATAAGCCCCTACACACTTCTAACACGGCTGTTATCACCCTGTTACTGCATTACAATGACACCCATTTGCTTTTGATCTCAGTGTCTGCCACTGTACGGAAAAAGCGGGGGGGACGGGGGGGGGTGACAGGAGACATAAGGGCATTCGTTCTGTATGTAATCAGAAGTTAATAGTGTTAACGGTTTGCGAGAATTTTTAATGCTAGATAAAAACAGAAAATTAAAAGAAAATAATTAAATAAATAGATAGAAAAATAAAATTAAAAACTAAAAAAAAAAATTGTAAGGGGAATATAACATGTAATTAAGTTGGCCGTTCACAAGGAATCTCAGACATCAAACTGTTTTTAATTGAACATAAATAGTACACACAAATATATAAATGTACAAATAAACATGGCAAGGTAGAACTGAATGTCAATGAAACAACCAGGGATGAGGAAGCAACGGACATAAGGACATTTGTTCTGTATGTAATCAGAAGTTAATAGTGTTAACGGTTTGTGAGAAATTTACAGTGCTAGACAAAAAAAGAAATTAAAAGGAAATAATTAAATCAATAGATAGACAAATAAAAAATTAAAACGAAAAAAAAATTGCAAGGGGAATATAACATGTAATTAAGTTGTTTTTCTTTTTTTCCAAAAAAAGGAATCTCAGACATGGGTAACTGTATATTTTTTAGTTTTTGGATTTTTCCATAAGTTTTAAGGTTTTTTTTTTTATAATTCAAAATCGTTTATGAAGAAATTAAAATTTGGGGAGCATTTTTGCATTCTGTTTTTGTGAATGAAGAATTCGGCCAGGCCTAAAAGAACATTGACACAGAGTTCATCTGTTATGTTGCTTAAAAGTAAACCAAATGTGATATCATCTTTTGAGAGGGAAACTGGTGACGATGGAATGAGAATGAGAAAAAATATATGGTCAGTGGTTTCAATGTTGTCTTCACAAAATGTACAAATATTATCTTCAAAAGTAAAGCGTACCCTCAATAATTCCTGAGATGGGTAGATGTCATTCATAATTTAGAAGTGGGTCTCTTTTTGCCTTGGGGGGTATGGGTAGAGTCAGATACATAGTTCGCAGCGTGGCAATCGATTCCTTATCAAATTTATTTCAAATATTATTTTTGTTTT